>NC_071977.1:30246316-30249743 GCF_026283585.1 Hylaeus volcanicus
GTTGCGATGAATTCTGGAATATTTACGAAATCGACCGGTGATTTTATGTAATCCCCAACTCGTAATGGGGAATGTGATCAAATTGTTCATGCGTATGCTGTCTACACGAAAATACTGTCTGAGTAGGTTTGGGATTGTTGTCGCTGGGAGGCGGCAATTTTCAATAGAATACCGTTAATGTACATACTGTCTGAGTGGGTTTGGGGTAGTTTGGCTGGGGGTAATATCGAATATCGTTCATGGTGTTCAAAGTGTTCTTTGGCGTCGTGTCGCGAGCTACACGTGCCAACAAGGCGACACGAAACCGTTGACAACCTGTACACAGTTTCGCGTTCGCCGACCTATTGAACGCGTTTCTACTCGACGCGAGTGTTGAACGCGATGTATACGTCGTCTGCACGCCTAACGCGTGAACGTTACGCTGAAAATTATGCTACGCAGATTGTGCTACGCAAATTATCCTACGTTTTCGTGAGCGAATCCGAAAGAGACGGTGGGATCGTTTTTTGGGAAACTACGATATTTCCTCGCGCCATATTTTTTTTTTTACAAAAGAGCACGAAGAAACGCGCGAGAATGTCCGTTCCACGGTGGCACGAGAGGGGAAATATCGTGATTACCAGCAGGCAATCTCCGACCCGGATCGATACCGCACCGTTCGGTTGCCCCTTTTTCTTTCCTTAACCGGCATTCGTTAAATTCTCGCTCGCGAAATTGTTTGTTCGAATCGCCGCGGAACTCTGGGAACCATACTCCGCTAAATATCCTGAGCACACACGAGGATACGTTCGCCAATGTACAAAACCTGAGAATTCCGCGAGTCCATGGAAACGGAGGAAGAATCGCACGAGGAAAACGTAAACAGCGAAATTACAACGAACGAGGGTACACGATTAGGTATCGATAATAACCAAACGATTCAACGCTCCTATAAAAAGGAAAAGATATATCGAAAGATGCCTCTCGATTAACCCTTTCGGACTCGAATTATTTTGTTCCTCGTGTAATTCAATTTTTAGGGTTAACTTGGACTGAAATTAGTACGGGAAAAAGTTAAAAAAAAAATCCCAATAGTGTAATTTTCGAGGCAAAATTGATCTCTCTTCGTGCGCATAAATGATAATTCGCCCTAAACGATAGCGTCGGTAATTTAAAATTTGTACGCCCTCGATTGCGGACGCAAGAAATGAAAGGATCAACACGTTCGAATTTTGAGGTACACCGAGAATAATCGTAAAGAGTTGGTCGAAAAGTTGCGAGACAGAGCTCGTATGAAAAGTTTAAACGATCTTCGAGAAACGCGTCGCGCCTTTACGAGGAAACCATCGCTCGTGGTTCAGCCGATCGATCGATGACGCGTCCAGTCGTCGAAGGAATCGAAAACCGGACGGTTACGCGCGAGCAGATAATCCCGCGAAACGAAGCGAAACTATCCGCGCGGAACTGAACGGAAACGAACCCGACGGGAGCCTGGCTAGGACAGCTGCCAGAAAGTCGCTCGCCAAATTCCCAACGAAACTGAATGAAACGATCGTCCGGACGACGTTCCATCTGTACGCGAGCTGTTCATCTTGAAGCGCAATCCTCTTCGCTCGTGTGCCGCTTGTGCGCGAGATTGAGTCGACCGCAAACTATCCAATCAATTTCAACGCGTATGCCAGCTGAGGTTATTCCTCTTGCCACAGGATATCGCGTACACTCGGAACTGTATCGCGTTCGAAAGCTAGGCGACACGGTCCAGCTTCTCTAGTTAACACGTTGCTCCTCGCGTCACCCGAAAATGGGCGACAGAACCTTTTTCTTATAGAACTAAAAGAATTAATTCCAAATGTGAGAAGACATAGAAAATAAATATGGAGAGGATTTGTGAGTTTGGAGAGGGTAAAGGGCGACAGAACCTTTTTCTTATAGAACTAAAAGAATTAATTCCAAATGTGAGAAGACCTAGAAAATAAATATGGAGAGGATTTGCGAGTTTGGAGAGGGTAAAAAATATAGAGGATAAAAATACTACGACTAATGTGGAGTTACCTAATCTTCGACAGTCTCGAGAGAAAATTTGAATTTCATCGAAATTTCCAAGAATTTTAGTCTGGGAGTCGGTGTATTAAATGCCGATCACGGAACTGCATTCGTTTTGGTAAATTAGGCGATCATTTATCTTCTTCTCTTCGATCAGAGAACTTTGCACTCGATCGTTGGATAGTTACGCTTATTTCTTCCTAGCGTTTCGCGGTTTAGAGAATATTATCAACGAAATTACTCGGAACGACGACTATAGCGGAGATAAAATCAATCGACGGGTCAAGGGCAATCGCCTCAACCTGAATCCAAGCGGACACGACTTCTCGTACACGCCGCGCCCAGCTCGTCTCTGCTCTTCGCCATGAGAGGGCCGAGGCAGCAGGTTTCCGCGAAAATACGAGAGATGGAGCGACAAGCAAACCGAAAGCGGTATGGAGGGGAGTGGCATTGAGCGGCCAGCTGATTTTGTCGCGATTCAGCTTGGATCGTAGAGGGGGAAAAGAAAGAAGAATGATCGAGAGACCTCCAATCCGCGTCTCTGTCTTTTCCTCGACAGCGATCGGCGACGCGAGCCGTTTAATGAATATTATTCGGTTTATCGTTGCACGACGATCCGCTGTCATTCTTATCCAGCGTTTGAATCGGCGTCGACAAGGTCGGAAGCGTTCTTTATCGGTTTCCTAGCGTCCGCGTCAGATGGCACAAGTTTCACTGGAATGGTCGTACCGCGAATTCTACGCTACCAAACTCGAACCTCTCCGATAGTCTATAAATACGTTAAATTTAAGGTGCGCCGATAGCTTGCGACGACAAGCACCGTGGAAAACATTAAACGTCGACCTCGAGTTCCGTCTTCTTCGCGGGCAAATATATTAGGTGAACCGGAAAATAATGTCGTTTCTGCAATTTTAAATACTTGTTTATCGTTCATCATTGCTCATTGATTTTGATCGATCTGGCAATTTGTACAGTAGATTTATACAGTAGACACGCGTACAGACAAAAGGCTATTGATAACGGGAGCGATTATATAATTAATAATGAAAAGTAGAAATTTATTACAAATTTGTTTGAATTTAATGTAAAAGAAACCTAAATCCTACATAAATTACATGCTTGTTATGTTACGTTATTTGATACAGCGTCATTCCGTTTAGCACGTTCTGCAAACAAAATGGCTTCCAGTGCAAAGGGTTAATCCTTTAGCCTGCAACAGCGTGCGAGACTCGTGGTACGCGATTTGAGGCGAACATGAACAGCACGAGTCGGACACGTCGTATGAAAGTGCGCAAGGAACTTTATGCCACCCACCGTCCTACGGTAAATCGTAGGACAAAGGGTTAAGTCTAGATTAGGTACAGAATTTGAGTCGCTGACGAGAAGTACAAGTCAGACACGTCGT
>NC_071977.1:30249753-30254609 GCF_026283585.1 Hylaeus volcanicus
GTAGAGCAAAGGGTTAGGTCTGAATTAAATACAGAATTTGAGTCGCTCATGAAAAGTACGAATCAGAACTTTTATACCTAACTATACCACTCAGGGTCCTAGGGTAAGTCATAGTGCAAAGGGTTAGGTCTAATTTAGGTCTTGCTGATGAACCCTTCCAGACCCTCGACGATATTTTCATCATTCCCTCCGGTTAATTTTGTCTTCGATAATTGAGAGAATACACTAGAAAACTGGGCGAAAAAGTTGAGAATGTCGCGAGATCGATCGATCGAAAATCCCGGCGTTCTCGGAAGTTTGCGGAAAGCGTTAAACGCAGAGCTTAGGCGAAAAGAGGTCACTCGAAAGCAAAAACCGGTTACCTTTTCTTGCGCTCGGGCGATGCTCGTCGACGCCGCGGCAACATTCTCATACCGAGGAGAGCGCCTCTCATTCCAACGTGCATAGCGATTAATCATTTAGGATTCCGCCGGGACAAGTTCAACGTAACTTTGACCGCGTGGAGTGGGCCCATTAGGAACGGGGAAAACAAAACCTCCGGGGATCCATCTTTCCGCGGGGACACTTCAAAGACAATGTGACCCGTACGAAAGCTTTATAAAATATTCTCGGACAGTTTACCGAGGGAACGTCAACGTACATTCTAAAACGTTCTCCGCGCAGTGTTTATCTCGACGAATCGTTGCGCTCGAAATCGTACGGTTCGGCTCTTCGACGAAACTCCAACGAAACTGTCCCGTGAATCGCCGGAAAATCGAGCACTGATTGGTCAAACATAGATAACGTATCGCGGTTCACTTGTTTTCCGATCGAAAAACGCACACAAAACACGCATGGTCTCGGTGGCTTGCACTCGGCGAAAAATAATGCAACGTACTGCCAGCCTCGTAAGCATTCCTACTCTCTATATCCATTCAAGAAATTTGTCTAAAATTAACTGTCGAGCTCGATGTTTACACAATTAATCTTTATCATAAATATACAAATATACGTTCCGCGCGTCCGACCGAAACTCCCGATGTATTACGAATTCGTTCATTCCGCGCCGTGACGTTTCCGCGATTGGAAAGAGCACTGGTCAAAGAGTCTCGCGGGCGATTTCCGATAATCGCGAAGTCGCGAGTAACCGGTTCGATCCCTGCCGCTGCATATCTCTCATAGGTTTTCCTGCTCCTCCACCTCCTCTTTCACGATTCTATCTATATCCCGCCCTTAATTCGCCGCCAGTGACACTGCTAGACGCGTCGGTGAGACGCGAGATTCCATCCTGAATTCTCGAGCAACCGAGCAATTGGGTCGAAGAATTTGGGGGACGCCGCGGGAGGGAAACGTCGAATTGCGGGTAAACGATCGTACTCGTTCAGGCTAGAGATAATGGAAACTTGCTAAACTACGCTTAGATAAGGTTACCGACTAGTCAACGGGAATAGCGCGAATAGTTCCATTAAAACGCGTGTTTTAATGTTTCGTCGTGTCGGTGCCGGTACGTGTCGTTGCCGGAACGTGTACGGTCCGTGTCGTAAAGTCTGAATCGACCTTTATGAACCGACCTTTACACTATATATATATATATATATATATATATAGTCTATACCGTAGGCTCATCGAGAATTCCTTAATTACAGGTGTTACAGTTGCCCGAGCGACACCTGTCGTTCGGTCGTATGTAAAGCGACAGTCGGTCCTTGATAGAGAGCCGCGCGGATCAGACAATAATTACTCACCTGTACATTCATCTATTACCAATAACATTAAATAATACAACACAAGGAACGAACACGGTCCTGAAGTATTTGAGTATCCGTCAAAGCGTAGGCGGAGCGAGAGCTAGTATATTTTGGAAACCAAGGTGACGCTTGGCCTGGGAACGCTGGGACGAATCGGCTATGGGCGAGACGCCAGAAACTGCATTTTCCGTGGTAAATAGGGTAGCGGCGATCGCCATTGATAAACAGATACGATTCGGTCGGCTTTCAAGGTTTTGCGATTCATAAGATTGTCGCCAGAGAATGAGCTTCGTGTTTTGGAATGTTACGCCGCCGAACGAACGAGTCGCTGTGTCGAAACTCTTTATCCGCGCGTAACCAAAGAACCCAGCAAATTAAGATGTACTTTCGCGGATGTTTATGCTATATACATATATATCAAATGAAAATGCGGTGAAATGTACAAGAATGTGCACGAGTGCAAAAATAGATAAAATATCAACAGCGACACACAGGTTATACCGTTCGGAAAGTTTCATTTAAATTACAGTTCTTTTTCTATATCTGTGAACATACAGTCAGTCCCATAAATATTCGTACCTTCTATGCCTGTCGAAAAAATTTGTTTAAGTTGAACGATAAGTAATAATGTATATGTAAATGTATGCATGTACAAACTTATTCATACATATATTTATAATGAGAAATTCATTTGGCGATATCAAAGCTATTATTTGATTTAGCGAAACTTGTTCGATAGACGAATATTTATGGGATCGAGTGTACGAACTTGTATAAACATCCGGAGTCCAGAGACGACGAATTTGGCAAACAGAGCTGCCCGTTGCGCTCGGGAACGTTACGAGAATATCGGTCCTCGCGTTTAGAGCACTCTGCACGACAAAAGCTCTAAAGACAGTCGTAAACGAAAGCCGTGGGTTTGCGTGGCGAACAGGGAAGCTTTATTAGTCTTTCCACCGCGGAGTGTGATTTTACCGAGAGCAGGGTACGATGGCGTAATGCTTGCTTTCGGGTTAAGCACTTAAACTTGCATTCCCCGCGGTCTTCGACTTGCGACGGTCTTCAACTTTCCGAAATAACATTGACATCCGCCGATCCGTTCGCTTCCACCTCCGTGCGGTGGCGTGACTCGAAAACAAGGGGAAACCTCTAATGGCGTTGCAATTCTGACGAAATCCATCTGGGTCCTTAAACGAGTCGGCTTCTCTTTTCGATTCAACGAATTAAACGCGCGTCAAGTCAAAGTGTGCGGTCGCGTTTACGACACCGCGCGGATTTCGCGAATCAAACCATCGGAAAAACATCGTTCGAAATGGTTGGTATTTACTAAATTGCTGTAAAACGAAATGTAACCAGCGGCATTTAATCGCTGCTCGATGGTCGATTTACAGCGAAGCTGAATTCCGACATTTAATCCTTCGGTGGAAACATATTCGTAGCGTGGAAAAATAAAAATAAATGTTCGCAAGGCGTGGACGCGCGATCGATCGAATTTTAATGTATGAAAATTACGGTCCGTGCAGCGACCCACGTCGCGATACTTGTAAATCCTGTTATCGAACAACGACTCGCGACTGAGACAGTTCTTTCCCAACTGTACTAGTCGAAACAGAATCTCAAATACGGGAAGTATCGATAACGATATATTCTCTGTAATAAAATTCTTAAATTATCATTTGATTATGATTTTTAATAAAAGAAAGTAGTGTAATTATTACAAGTACGGTTGCAATTAGTTTTTCCAGTATTATTTTATTCGATACAGTCGTTGTGCAATCCAGTACGCGGCACTTCGAGATGAAAACGGGACTGACAAACTAGCTACTAATGGTTGCTGCATAACAGGGGCATCTCTGCGCCTACGAGATGGCAACCGAACCGACAAGCCAGCTAGCGGCGGTTGCCGCGTAACAGGGGCAACTCTACCAACCGGGCAAGTTTGTCGAAGTGGAGATATGTTACTCTACACTTATTAATTTACTTTCTATTCACTTTTGCTTTCGATCTTTATTGTACGAATTGTTTTACAGTCAAATGTATCATACAATTTGAAGATATTAAAATGTAAATTTAAAAATGTCAAAGTCACGAGACAATCTGAATTGTTATTACTCTACACTTATTAATTTACTTTCTATTCACTTTTGCTTTCGATCTTTATTGTACGAATTGTTTCACAGTCAAATGTATCATACAATTTGAAGATATTAAAATGTAAATTTAAAAATGTCGAAGTCACGAGACAATCTGAATTGTTATCATTGTTTAGCAAACCACCTTGAACAGAATTGTTTCGTAAACTACTACGCTGCTCTCGAAATCTGCAGTTAGGTAAACAACGGTTGGGATTTTTCAAAGATGGTAGACTAGATGTCCTCGTTTCGAGGCTCGACGGCGAGGTAAGATCTCTCGGAGCAGGGGAGGCTCCTATCGGTGGCTTTCGATGCGATTATCGTTAACGGCGCAACTCTAATTAGCTCGGCCACGGTGACACGCCACGAAGCTGAGTTTGGTGCAACGTTCCATTCTGCGCATTCCCGGCATGCCGAATTCCAAGCCAATCCCCATTCCCCGACGCGTCGGGACGGCCTGCGTCCTGGCTAATACAGACACCGACCAGCGTGAAATCGCGGTTGAACGTTGAGCTCGTCGCGCGCGGGCCCGTCGAGCGGTTAGGGTATCCGAAATTTCGTCAGGTGCGCGCAATGACGTTAACCGCATGCAGTCGTTGCACGGATCGATCACGCAGCCCGCAGTGCGAAAACCCGACGCTGCCATGCCGGCTCGGAACTTTTCGTTTGTTTTAAAAAGCGAACAAATGCTCCGCCACGGTATACGAATTACCGGGTCCCTATCTTTTCGTGCGAGGAAACAATCTCGCGAGGAAACAATCTCGCGAGGAAACAATCTCGCGAGGACCATGATTTACCAACGATTATATCAGGTCATCCCATGAGTTCGTGCCGAGGACCGTGTCGATATATTCAGCTGTTATATTTGAAGATAGAATAATTCCATTTTTCCATGTACCGAGATATTTAACACTTTATCTACCGGGTTATTTAGAAACAGACTTTAATTGAAAAAAGAATTTTCTACAGTATCATAGGCCAATCTAGGCCGACAATA
>NC_071977.1:30254619-30257592 GCF_026283585.1 Hylaeus volcanicus
ATAGGCCAATCTAGGCCGACAATAATTCCTCCATACTGTTACTGGTTACATCGAAAGCCAAGTCTGTTTCCATACACTGAAAATTGTAAGTAGACAACCCTCAACGCGGTAAATAAAATCGAATAGCTAAATACTGCAATTAAAAAGCCTAAAGATAGGCTCCCGGTAAATAAAGTGTTAAGGGCTCGCACTTGAATTAATTTAAAAATATTGACCAACGCTACGTCAACTCGAGTCATGTTTTTACCGCTCTACACCTTTTAAATTTTATTATGAAATAGTAACGATTAAAACGATTTCGAAGCTACAAATGGACTTGTACCACTTTAAAAAATAACATATTATACAAAATGAGTGGCACGAACTTTTAGGACGACCTAACGCATCTATGAAAATGATCGATTTCCCTCTGCTCTGTAGAGGGTTAGAGATATGCGTGATTGAACAATGCGATTAAATAACGAAATAAGTAAAAGGGACTAAAGTGGAAATGCCGAGGCAGAAAACGCGCTCGTTGTCGAGCGTTCATTCGTAAACCGGGTTCCCGTGACGCGTTACCTACTTTCTTTCGCGAATCTTCTCCTTTGCCGCAGTCTTTCTTTGAACGTAACCAGTCCACGTTTTCGGCAACAGAAACCGTGTTCGACGTCCGACTACGAATGAAAATCGATTCGAAATCGAGTCGAGCGAATGGCGAAGCCGTTGAATAAGTTCAGCTGAGAAAAAATTGAACTCGAAGAAAGACACTCGACTCGAAAGAAATAGGAAAAACGAACGTACCGAGCTTTCGCGTAACCGATTTCTTTCGTGTCTGCCGACGATACCAGCGTTTCTTTGGCCATTCTTTTCGACGCAACGATCGTGAACAGCCCGGAAGCACGAGAAGAAACTATCGTTTAATCGAACGAAGAGGAAGCGAGGAGAGTCGAAGGGGAAAGTACCGATGTTTTCTCGACGCGGAGAAACTGGTCCATCGTCGGGAGGAGGATTCGAGTATTTTTAAACGTTTTACGGACGATCGAGGGTAGCTAAAAATATTAAAAACATCGCTTGTCATCGCGAAACCGCTCGAGGTGTCAACGGAATATTTTCCGCCGGTC
The DNA here is from genome assembly GCF_026283585.1 of Hylaeus volcanicus. Classification (NCBI taxonomy): domain Eukaryota; kingdom Metazoa; phylum Arthropoda; class Insecta; order Hymenoptera; family Colletidae; genus Hylaeus; species Hylaeus volcanicus. The sequence goes on from NC_071977.1 coordinate 30,255,720, forward strand.
TAAATCGAGTCCCGCGGTGTTCTTGCACGGCCGCCTGCTTCAATTTCGATCCCGAACCACCCCCAGACCTCTGTTCACGGTCGCGCGGGTAACAACTGCGAGAGGAGAAATCCATCGATTCGGTTGCATACGTGGCTGACGTTAGCTACGAACGGGGTGTTCGACCACTCGAAAGGGAAGAGGAAAAAACACCGTGGCGATTGTTTAGCCGCGAGAAGCGATGCGACGGCGATGGAAAGCGAGGCGAGGCGAGGCGAGGCGAGGCGAGGCGAACCGGCGAGGCGGTTGGAGGAGGGCAGAAAGAGGGGCAGAGGGATATGTCGCAATGCGTCTTGACGTCACCGGTGGGACGTCGTTGGTGGGATTCGCTCGGCGTCGGATCCAGCAGCGTAGGGGCGGTGCAGGACGAAAGAGGGTGGAACGGACGCACGTGCACCCGGTGCATCCGACGCTGCTGGCAGCCGCCATCTGTCGAGAACACGCGGAAAGCGCAGCCCGAGAGTTCGTTCGCTGATAAGACCAATTTTCCTTATCGATCCGACTCGAACCCCGCGTACGCGTTTCCTTTCTTCCGTCGCGGGAGAACGGTCGGCCGAGCGCGATCGCGGATCCCGCATCTTTTCCTTTCTGCCCTTCTCACGGTAACGGAAAGCGACCCAGCGAAATTTACGGAAACGGTCGTTCGCGTTACGCATTCTTGTTTACCGATGCGTCCGCGATATACCGTCCAGCCGCGCACGCGCAGCAACTCGTCCGACGACCCGTTCGTCGCGGCAAAGCGATACGAACGAACGAGCCGTGCGACGATAACGGATAAATATAAATTTCACACGGGGCTAGGCGCGGACGTCGAAGCCTTCGAGCGCCGAACCATTCCGAATTACGAGCTATATTTAACCACCCTTTGACACACAAGACCGAGAGAGACGAGTCGCGTGTTTAGCGTTAATTCCTCGGCTTTGGGATCTTCCGGATGAATATTCCAAAGCTACGGGGCCGCCGCTCGACTCTTCGATCGCGCGAGAAGACACAGATTGCGATCTCGAGGCGCGTCTCGAGTATCGACAAACTCCGACGGCATCGCGAACTTCGCGACCGATAAAGGAAATTTCTTCGGAATATGATGTTCGGTATTCCCGGTTGTAATTTTGTATATTACGAGGCAGATTCGAATCTGTGCGAAAAATAGCACAGGGGATTGATTGTAGCCTCTCGATTTTATGAAAATTGTTACGTTTGCGTGACGAGTTCTTGCTTGTTGATACTTTCAAGCAATAAGTAACGGAGAGAATAAATACGATTATTGAAAATGTAAAGGCTAAATAGATATATTCACATTTATAGCCTATATATCAATAATGAAAACAAACCTGGGCAGGATTCGTGAATTTCGACGGAGTTAAAAATTAAAATACTACGGCAGATGTTAAATTAACCCTTCCAGCGATGCCTCTAAAGCGACATATGTAATTTATTAGTGATTTTTTTTGAACGTACAATTCGTGATGGCAATTTTAGACAAAACTTGCAAATCGCGACACCAGCTCGCGATGGCAATTTTAAGCCAAATTTAAAAAGTCACGAGTCTGACTCGCGACGAAAATTTCAAGCTTGAGCCAAATTCGAAAATCTCGAGTCTGACTCGTGATGCAAATTTCAGGCCAAACTTGCGAATCACGACACTAGCTCGCGATGGCAATTTTAAGCCAAATTTAAAAAGTCACGAGTCTGATTCGCGACGAAAATTTCAAGCTTGAGCCAAATTCGAAAATCTCGAGTCTGACTCGTGATGCAAATTTCAGGCCAAACTTGCGAATCACGACACTAGCTCGCGATGGCAATTTTAAGCCAAATTTAAAAAGTCACGAGTCTG
>NC_071977.1:30257992-30258826 GCF_026283585.1 Hylaeus volcanicus
AAATTTCAAGCTTGAGCCAAATTCGAAAATCTCGAGTCTGACTCGTGATGCAAATTTCAGGCCAAACTTGCGAATCGCGAGTCTGCTTTTCAATTTCACTTATATCGGAATACAGTTAATTATTAATTGAAATGATAACGCATCGAGCCGCGAATGCTCGTAAATGTTTCTTTTCGAAGAAGTTTTTGGTTTTACGGAAGTTCGTTATAAAAATGGACCAGATTTGATTCGATAGAGAAATGCCTCGAGCGCAAAGAGTTGATCTTCGATAGTCGCGAGGCAAAGTTCTAAACTTTATAGAAATTTTCGCGAGATTTAGATCGGCAATGTTAACGAATTTTCGTAGAGCTCGATTTTATTTTATCCAGGATCGAGCGAATTACGAAGCGGAGAGTCAACGCGAAGTTTCTCGCGCAGCTTGCCCGAGTAATACGGAGAATAACAAGCTGATGTGTACCCCGAAAACGAACAGTTATTACATTTGCATCCTTCTGTGACCGAAACGCCCGACGTGGAAACACGGCCGGCGGCCTCGCGCACGCTGTCCCATTAAAATCGACCCTCCTCGGGGCTTCAACTCCGGCCTCCGTTTTCAAGCGGAACACGTTGCGCCAGCGTAAACGTGCTCTAACGCTCCCGCTAATCTCGTCTCGGGCTTAATATCGGCCTGAACGGGAGACGAGCGTGCACGCCGAAAAACCAATCCGAATGAATTATTGTCATCCTATATGAAAGCCTGGAGAGTCCTCGGTATCCTGGAATTACGTCTCTCGAACGATAATGCCGGCTCTCTCTCTCTCTCTCTCTCTCTCTCTCTCTCTCTCTCTCTCTCTC
>NC_071977.1:30258836-30267346 GCF_026283585.1 Hylaeus volcanicus
CTCTCTCTCTCTCTCTCTCTCTCTCTCTCTCTCTCTCTCTCTCTCTCACTCTCTCGCTGTGGCGTCGGGAGGAGATCGATGATCTCACCGCGTTTCTCGTCGGGAGGAAACTTCCGGCGAAGGGAATTTAAGCCGGCGAGGTCGTTCATCGCGACCTTAAAAGACGGCGCTATTTCTGTCCCGTCCTTTCTGCGCGGCATGAACGTCCGAGATGAGAAGTTTACGAACTTTGCGCGGCGACCTTCTTTCGTCCGCGAATCGGGGTTAGTCTTCGGCTGCGGGAAACTTCCGGACCGCTCGATCGAACGCGTCAACGAGAATCCACCTGACCAACCGCCGAGCGACAAACGCGCTCCGTTTCGAGGTACGCGAGAACCGAACGCGATTTCCCCGACTTTCTTTCGATGCGAAAAAGCTCGGGGAACCGAAGCGTCGTTCGTTCGGATTCCGTCACGGGGATCTCGCTAATTAATCGGGTACTTGGCCGGAAGGCTCGCGCGTAATCCTCGAAGCGACAGAGGAAGATTTGAAGACGAAGCGAAGAAGAAGTTCTCTTCGGCCTCTGAAATTCGAAGCCACCGAATGACACCGCTAGATGGCGAGCGCTTACCGCGTGTTTATTTTTTATAGTGATCGAGAGCTACTTTTATAACTATCGCCCCATATATTGCACTTTTCGTGTACATTTTCTTACATGACCTCTTTTTTCGTCCTTATTATTTTAGTTAATTTTTTCATTTCTTAATCTCTTTCGTTTCTAATCGAGCCACGGGCTATCGGTAATTTATATTAGCCATACTTTGAAAAAAACTGGACCGGATGACCGGGATTCGAGAACCCGGGATCTCTGCGTGGTAGTCGGCCACGCTACGCACTGCTCTACCTTCTTTGTCGCAAGTCAATCCGAACGAATAAGGGAACGAATGAACGAATAAGGGATGAATAAATCGTTTCGCGTAAAACGTAACGACGGGTAACATTCGAAGAATCTTGACGTAAATTTTACCCGCCGAGACGATCAAGAAACACACGGAAAGGAGAAAACAACCCGTTTCCGGCGCGGATTGTCTATGTTCCTTTTAAAGGCCTTTACTTCTTTGTCCGCCGGTAATTGGACTCTCCCCAGCATGTCAATTGCCACTCGCGTTCCGGTCTAATTTTAAGAAAGAAAAGCACGCGTGTTCCGCTGCCAATTAAAGGGAGCGAAACGATGGCTACGCGAAACGTACCCGGGTCTCCCGCGACCCTTATCGAAACCGAACGACCCGTGGCAATCGAAAATGGCGAGCTTTCTTTTCGCCGAAACAACGACTACGAGTGATTTCGGTCGCGAAAATGACGGACGAGCTTGCGACACTTCGAAAGGACGTACGAGCGATACGAGCTACTTCGACCTGTAAGGAATCGGGTTAGGCTTCAAAAAAATAATCGTACTTCAAAAAAATCATCTTACGTATCGTCGACGTACGAACGGGTCTCTAGGTCGCGCAGCAATTCGCTCTGTTAAAATGTTCGCTAGTGTTAAAATAAGCGCGTCGCTGTAACTTCGTTTCGACGACTCGTTTTAATGAGATTCCTCGTAGCTTCGAAAGTGCTTCTAAAAATAACGTCGTACAATGTTAAAGTTTGCGTAATTAATTTTAATTTGCTCGTTATAACTATCAGTTTAATATCAGCGATCAAAGGAACGTTAGACGCTCCGGTTTAGATTCCAACCCCTGTTTGTCGTTCGTCTACGAGAAATTCCATTTTTCTTCCGTATGGACTACAGAAAAATAAATTACGAAAGGAAGAATCGAATTAGCATGAAAACGTGCGCGGGGTCGTTCGAACGTCGCGTTGCCCTAGGCCGTTGAACCCTCGAAGTCGATTACACGGTCGCACGAACGAACATACGTACACGGTTGCGTTTGAAAACGCGACAGGTCGTCTCGCGCTGGTTTGTACAAATATGTCCGAAAAATGTCGCACTCGAAAGACTCGAGGACGCGGTTCGAGGGAAGTACGGGGCGCGATAAACGGGGAAACGGTAGGAAGAGGGACAAGAGGTAAATGTCAAGGATGACGAACCTCCCTCGCGCTGATAATACAGAATAGCGAACGACGATTAGTTCACCGAACGCAATGCGACGCACCGCATCGTCAGCCAGGAATTCCATTTCCATTTGTTTCTGATCGAAGCTAGTAGATGGCTCCACCGAGGCCGGCCACGCCGACTCGATACACGTGTGTTCTACGATCCTGTGCTGTGCACCGGGCCGACTCGTTCTACTGCGTCGGCCTTGCGCAACGCTTTTCTACTTGACGTTCGTTCGCTATGCTTGCTCCGTTCCATAGTACACGGTCCCATAAACATTCGTACTCTCTATGTCTATCGAACAAATTTTGTTAACATTACATGGTAGATTTGATGTTTCCAAGTGTACGTTTGTATGGAATATGTTGATTTACAGGATTGGCTGGATAAATGCAAGATGACTGGGGGTGTAGCGAGAGCGAATTGCTGGTAAGCGAACGAACTTGATGGTAAGCGAACGAACTTGATGGTAAGCGAACGAACAGTGCAGTACGATCCTAACCGATTGATACGCTTCTGTCGACTGCTTTTTTTCTCGGACCTCTTCCTCTTTCACTCTCTGTCCTTTTCAAGCTTATTCGCATAAATATTAGGTGGACCGGAAAGTAACGTCGTTTCTGCGAATCACACTACTTGTTTATCATTCATCAGTTCACTTACTTTTATCGATCTGACATTGAAAGTTTGCAAAAGGCTGTTGGTAACGAGGGTGATTACATAATCGATTGAAAATCGAAACTAATTAAGAATTTGTTTGAATTTAATGTACAAGAAATGACATTATTTTGTTACGGTCCACCTAATATTTATAACGAAGTTATCAAAGATAATTCGATTAAATTAAACGATAGCCAAAAATGTATTCGGTCAACTTATACGATTATACAACTTATACAACATACATACATAAAAGAAGTTTTCGAAAGAAAATCGAAGCTCAAATCTCCGAGCTTGATAATTCTAGGGAAACATTTAAGTCGTTGCGACGACTACGACAAAAAGATAATACGGATAAACGATTAACGTCGACGATTCGATGCCACGGATCCACGTAAGAAAACACAAGCGCATCGGGAAGCGAAAAATCGAAGAAGGATTCCGTCGTCCCAAACTAGGACAATTTCGCAGAGAAATCGGGAAACACCCTGTCCGAGGTCTGCATCGTGCGCGCGCTCTCGTTTCCCTACACTTGAACTCTGCCGTCCAGAGCGCACGTTCCATCGATTCATCGCGAAAATCATGAATGAACGTAATCCCGTCGATGCGGTGCATTCAGTTCGGTTTCTCGCCCGGCAACAGTACCGGGGAATTATCGCGAGACCGACAGCGTGTTTCGGAAAAATTGTTTCTCGAGAATGCTTTCGCGAATTTCATCGGAAATTGCGGTCGACGATGTTCCCGATAACGCGATAGAAAAATTACTGGACAATTCGTAATTGGAGCACGGTCCTACGAGTACGTTCGCGATACATTTCCAACGGAAAATTCGTTCGTCAACCGTTGAACGATATTTCACGAAACAACGACGTACGAGTATAATACGATGAAAAGTAACGCCGGTGTTCGTGGAGAAGGTCAGGAGCGTGACGACGCGATGTTTCTGGGACACGTCGCGCTTAATCTATTCAGCCCTGATTTAAATGACCTTCGATTCTGGACGGCAATGAGTTAAATTTAGGTAGCCCTTTGGGATTCTAGTTCACACTCTCGCGCCTTTTACCCCAATGGGCTCGCTTTATTCTTTATACTTCTTTAACGATTATCGAACCCTCCCATTACCCGATAAATGTCAGTTCGGACACACGACGCGAGTCGCTAGAAATTAGGGTCCCAAAGAAATTTTCGTTCCGTAAATACTTGGACGAAACGATTCCAACGAGGATCGTGAAATTGTTAGTAGTATCGTGTTGCCTGGAAAGTCCGGGTCGATTTTTTCTAGCTGGACAGCTCCGAATATATCGGAATGGTTGAAAATAAATAACGTGTATACATCCCTTGAAGGGTGGAAAAGTTGTGGAACAAAATGATGCTTATGTTATTCGATAAATGTACAATAAACATTCAATAAATATAAATTAAATGGTAGGTTTCATGTTTCCAAATAAATGTTTCGTTATAAATATATACACGTGCAAAGTTTATTCATGTACATACATACATATATATGTATGTATGTACATAAATTAAATGGTAGGTTTCATGTTTCCAAATAAATGTTTCATTATAAATATATACACGAGCAAAGTTTATTCATGTACATACATACATATATATACATAAATTAAATGGTAGGTTTCATGTTTCCAAATAAATGTTTCATTATAAATATATACACGTGCAAAGTTTATTCATGTACATACATATATATATATAAAATATATAATATATCATTATCATCAAACATATATATGTTTATAATGAAAAATTCATTTGGAATCGTCGAGCTTACCATTCAATTTCTACAAATTTCTTCAATAGAGGGTAAGAATATTTTTGACCGACTGTATATTAAAATTCAAACGTGCTTTCAAATTTTTCCCAAAAATTGCCACGAACTTTCTGGACGATCTAACAGAAAATTTTCCAACTTTTCACCGAAGGACGATGGCGTCCTTGTGTCCTTGGACGGTGGACGTCCGGTGTAGAAAAATCTGCACGCTCCGAAATATTAACGGTACGCGAAGATTAGATGGAAAATGTTATCCGTGGTCACGGTTAAGCAACGTCGCGTCGAGACGCGGCAAAGGAACAAGGGACTCGTCGATACTCGTTCCTCGGAGCCGGAAGTAGGTATTCATCCAATTATCGGGTCGGACGAGCTCGATACCAATTTCCATAACGTTATTTCCAAGATTAAGTCCGCGCGGATCGGTAACGTCGACGCCTGTACGGTTACCCACACATCGTCGCGGTGAACGCAGAGTTTGCGCAACCAGTTCTCAAACTTTGCGCCTCTATTTTCTTTCCAGCGCGGTTCGACTAACGAACTACTCGACCGGCGCGGGCGCACGGCTCGAAATTGAAACAAACGGGAGAACACGGAATTTAAACTAGGACGAAATCCGTGGAAATACGATCGCGGACATTTTCGATCCCTCGAAGGACCGTAAACGTCTCGGCTTGTGAATTGTAGCCCGCGTTCGACCCTTTTCCGGGACGCTATTTTTAAGTTTTCGGTGACAGATTTCGCGCGAGACTCTCGTTTTCTCGCGTAGGTAGTCACACGTACGGATGACTATTTCGGAGTTACGCGAAGTTGAATTACTAACGAGGAGAGTACCAGAAGTGGAAACGTGCTTGTTAACGAGTCATACCTCAAATTGTAGCTCTCGACGGGAGCCGTTCGAGAAACATCCCCCTTTCGAGCTCGGACGAGCGACTGCTCGTTTTCAAGAGAAATTCGCGCTGAAATTCAACGTTCTTAAAGGTTTCGCGCGAAACACGGATTTTTGAAAAAAAAAAAAAAAAATAGCGTCGAGTAGGTTTTATCCGGCCGACGTTTCCGCCCGACGCTATTTTCGCGATTTAATATTCTTAATGGTCGCGTCAAAAGGCCTATCGTGTTGGAATTGATTTAACGTCTGGCCTAGATCGCCGCACGATCAATCTCTTCCCCGAACACAAAATCTCCGAATCGAGTTTTCCAATAAGGATGCAACCAATTTCATACGACTCGAGTAGCGTGTCTGATTATTACTATCTATTACTACTTGTGCTCGGGAGCATCCACGACGAAACGTTACTTCGACGGGTTTTCGATGATTCGAGACATGAGTCTTGACTCGTGATGAAAATTTCAAGCCAGACTTGCGAGTCACGAGTCCGACTCGCGATGAAAATTTCAAGCCAGACTTGCAAATCACGAGTCTGCCTCGTAACGAAAATTTTAGGCCAAACTTGCAAATCACGAGTCTGATTTGTGACGACAATTTTAAACCAAACTTGCAAATCTCGTGTCGGACTCGTGATGGAAATTTTAGGCTAAACTTACGAATCGCGAGTGTGTCTCGTTAAATTTAGCGCGACCATATTTTTCGAGTTTCAGGGTAGCGCGAAGGGCTATTACAATTTCGTGCGACTCGAGTATCGTGTTTGCTACTTGTGTGCTTTGTGTGTTTGGGAGCATCGACGACGAAACGTTACTTTATCAGTTTCTCGATGATTCAAGAAACTTCGTAACGCGATAAAATAATATTCCTCGTGTTTGTCGAAACTTGTATCTCGGGAATAGAAGGGACGGAAGCGCCGTAAATGGAAAACGTTTTCGCGTCGGCTGCGAGTAGACTCGGGCGTTGCGTCAGAGTGCATCGCGCGGCGCATCTGCATGTCGCATGTGGCCCGCAAAGGCGAAATCGAGTTAATACAAGTAAACCCCTCTCCCCGGGGAGAAGTTCTTGCAACGACATCGTCAACGAGGACAATGAGACGATAATACCAGGCCGTTGGTGAGCGATCAAGAGAAGACCGAATCCCGTCGATCATCCATAATCGTCGCGAAACGTTGCCTGTTAAACGAGTCAGTGGAATTATTGGATTGTCCGGAAAGTCCATGTCGATTTTTCGTACGTAAAAACAAATAACATGTGTACATCCCTTAAAAGAAGGAAAGGTTGTGGAACAAAATGGTGCCTATGTAATTCAATCAATATTATATAGATTAAGATTCAAATGTGCTTTCGAATTTTTCTTAAAAATTCCCACGAACCTTCCGGACAACCCAATAATTTGTTCGTACGAACGAGCATCGAATTCCGGAAAAAAAAAATAACATTCGATTCCATGTTTGTGTTTTTTTTCGGTAAACTTCATGCTTTACACCGATACGATGATACACTACACTTTCCAGAGAGAGAGAGAACTTATCGAACTCTGTAACCGTAAACTGGGTAAATCTTTGGGCCGAGAACACGTCTAACTTCGTACAGTGAATTGCTTGAACTTTGATCCGGACGCTGAACTCTTGAACTTTACACCTTGCGTTTCGCGAGCATCGAGTCTGGTTCTGGATTTTCATACTTCCGCGCCCGAATACCAGAGATTTCGTATCGAATTTCGAAATACATCCAAAGGGAATATAAACGTGCAGTCGAAAATTACGATGCTGACGCGGAACGTAAAGCAATTACTCGACGCAAAGTCGACAATCGGGGGCGAACTAAAGGTCCGCTGATTTGCATAACGGTCGCATTGTTGTTCCGTTGACGCCAACGGAAGTTTCGGTGCGCGATATTAACCAGATTAAGTCGGACTGGTCCGAAAACGGGATTAAAATTCGCTAGAGTTGAATGCACCTACGAAATGGCTCGGAAATTGCCATAATTTCGAGACAAAGATCGCGTTTCCCAGGCCCACAAGACACGCTAATTTGCGAACGATTCGACGTCGACCGTTCCGGCTCGATTCGCGTTCGGAACTCGCAACTTTCGAACACGCGATTTCTACCTGAAAGTACTCCACGGATGTTTCGCGATAATTTCATTAAACGCGCAACTGTAACGTGCCTAATCGAAGACGAGCACGTTTTTCCAAAAGGAACGGTTGGCTCAACGGACAGGAAAATCAGCCTAAACGATCGTCTTCGGACGGTAACGATACAGGTAGCTCGTGGAATGGAAACATTTCGGAACTTTGCTCTCGGTCATCGATCAACTGTATTTCGAGCCACCGACGACGCTCTTCGTGAAAACGAGCTTATGCAAGAGGATAAAAAAAAGTACACGATATCGGATTGAAATCTCTTCGATTGAACGAGCGAGAATGTGGAAACGAGAACAGGTTTAACCGAGGGTATTGAACGTAGAAATAGTTTGTCGCCCAGTGTTTTTATATCAAGCGAACAGTTTAGCGACGACAATAATTTCTCGGCAGGCCGATCCAAACGGCGACGAACGCTCGCGAAGGCGAGACCGTGTTCGTCTCCGGGGACGAGAAGTTCAGGTTCGAAGAAACAAAATGGCTCGGAGTTCTCGTCTGCGCTAGCAAACGCGTTCTCCCACGACGACGGAGAAAAGGTTCGAGGGAACGAGACTGGCCGGGGTACAGCTCGAGTTACGAATGTCGTTCGACACGGCTGGAAGAAAACCGAAGGAGAGACGATATCGGATCGTTCCGCGAGCAACGTTGTTTTTCATCTCGCTGTACAACAAGATGTATTATAGGAGCTTCCCGTACCTGAGAATAAGGAGTCAAACGAGAACGCGAAACAGGGTTCGGGATTGGATGGTAGGAAAAGAGATTCGATGATCCTCGGATTTACTCAAATAGATCTGAGAGTTAGGTGTAGGTTAGATCTGAGACGTAGTCTCTGTAAAAGTTAGGTCTTCTTAGACACAGGTGTTCTAAGAGTTAGGTCTTCGTAGGCATAGGTCTCGCGAGAGTAAGTTTCGCTTAGAAATAAATCTTCTGAGAGTTAGGTCTATGTTAGGTCTAAGAC
>NC_071977.1:30267356-30280190 GCF_026283585.1 Hylaeus volcanicus
TGAGAGTTTCACTTGGGAATAAATCTTCTGAGAGTTAGGTCTGAGACATAGTCTTTGTAAAAGTGAGGTCTTCTTAGACACAGGTCTCCTAGAAATTAGGTCTCCATAAGCACAGGTCTCAAAAGAGTTAGTTCCACTAAAGAATAGATCTTCTGACAGTTAGGTCTCCTTATACACGAATCTCCCAAGAGTTAGGTCTCTATACGCACAGGTCTGATAAGAGTTAGGTCTACTACTGAATAAATAAAAATTCAGGTACCGTGGATCCGAGGATGGTGGGTTCGATTTTCCGTGGCTTGTTTTTCGTTTAGACTCCTACAATGAACGATAATTCCACTTTTCGAGCCAACATTGATGCTTGAAAACGATAAGGTACTCGTGGAATATGCTGACAGACGACGATCGACGCTCGACTCGTCGAGTGGGCGATTTCTAAACGGCTCGACGCGGCGGTGCGCCTAGCGTGCCGCGGTCGAATTTGGCAAAGGTGCCCGTTCACGGTTGTCCCGCGAGCGGATACGATTTGGCAGCGATTCAGCGCTTAATTCCGTGCTAGTCAAAGAACCGTGCACGCGCGTACGTGAACAAGAATCTCCTTGGACGGACGTTCCTCGAGGAGAACCTCATTATTTCTACGTCGCCGATAAAAGCCGCGTCTCATCGTTCCCTCGACTTTACCGACCTTTAACGGATTTCTCTCGAGTCTCCGGGCTTCCCCTCGTTCGATGGCCGCTGTTCTCTCGGGGTACACGGAATTTCGAACGTTTTACGAGGATTTGACTCGGTCTGCAGTGTGGTTTTCACGGTACTTTCGGTGCAACCCAAACGTCCCCTACAAATCTCTATTTGGAAGGAAACGTCGAAGTAAACATCGCGATTGGAAATATTGTCAAGAAAATCGGGACCCGACGTCGCAGTTCTCCAGTCGAGGTTTCTGTTCCGTGTTTATATTTGGCAGGAACGTAGAAAAGGGCAGAGAGTGAAAGCGAAAGAGGTCTGAGAAAAGAAAGTAGTCGGCAGAAGCGTGTCAATCGGTTAGAAACAAATTACACTGCTCACTCGTCGAGCGTCAATGGGAACCCTCCCTAATCGTGAGTACAGTAAATGGTGATTGGCGACGACTGTTAGAACTGGAAAATATAAACTAATTAAACCCTGTCACCTAGTGACGACTATTTAACAAAAGAGACGACTAGATATATTCGTTCGCTACTGTACAAATTTTCAGCCGCAAGAGTCACGAACCACGTTCCGAAACTGTATAATAGTTCCGGCTTTTCTGAATCGCACCTCGATCGAGTCGACGAGTCCTCAAAAAGAAAAAGAAATGCGCGCACCATCGATATCGTATCGAATCCGACCACGACTTCGAAGTTTCGATTCCGAGGAGAGATGGAAAGACGCGGACTCGCGTTTCACGTTGCGCGATGACTGTTCTCGTTTTATTGCGCTCGTAGTCCGCATCCGCCAGGAAGCCGTTAAAACGAGTGAAAACGGCATTTAATGCACGCGCGGCGTCGTTTTTATCTAACCAGAAGGGGGGAACGGTTCCGCGGCGGCGTTTTGGAAATCGTCCAAGGGCAAATTGAAACGCCACGGTGCTTACCGGCTGCTACCGATAGAGGCCAACGCGTCTACTTCATATTCTCTACTTGACAACAGGGGGGGGGGGAAACATTTCCGCTGTTATCAAACGTCGATGCCAGCCACTTACGCGACAACGGTCGTAAAGGTGCGATCGAAAGGCAACGTTGTTTCCTTCTACTATTTCTGATTCTACGAGACGCTTGGCGTCTACCGCATTTTTTATGCCTTCTGAAACTTTCCCTCGGTCCCGTTCTCGCAATTCCCTTCCGTAAACCTGTGTCTCGGGTCGCGAAGCACGAAACTTCGTAATATCGCGGGACTCTTTGTTTCGACCGTGTCTTTGTGTCCTTTGAAACTTTCACCGCATTCTATTCCGTTTCTTCTCTTGAAACCTCTGCCACCCGATCGGACTGCGCGGAACTTGGCGCGGTACCGTGATGGCGGACTTCTGCGGGAGGGATTTATATTTGGTCGCGTAGAAAGTAATCGACGCGTTCGTGTCGAGGGCTGTTTAGGAGCGGTGGCGTCGAAAGAACGTTTCGTTCGGCAGCGAGGGTATAATCGACGCGAGATAAAGGCCGGTAGTAATAAGATGCGTGCGGAGGTGGGCACGAGAGGCGGCCGACGTACACGCGAGTGCAGCCAACAACTCGGGTCAGCAACACGTGGCAGATTATAACGTCTAGAAGGGCTCGGGACGTAGCGTGGAGCGATTTGGCAAGCTCCTTCGACGCCTAGAAACGCTCGCGACGACTGCCGTTGATGGCGGACGATCTAAATTCCGCGGGGGGTTAAGGCCGATGAATGAACGAAAGCGGGGGGCGCGCGGGAGGTAATTGGATTAAACCGGCAAGGTTCCAACCGCGGTCCCGCCTCTCTCTCTCTCCCTTTCTCTCTCCTTTTCTCTCTCACTTTCTCTCTCGCCCAGGACTTAAGACTTCGGGAATTAAGTACTGTCCGCGAACCGCGTGCGGCTTTCTTTGTTTCCGATTTACGGCCGTGGAGTCGTAAAGCTTCGTCGTTCGCCTGTCTACTGCTTCTCGCTCTCTCCGATGACCTGTAAAAATTTATATGGTTTTCGTGCGGTTCTCCGGCGTTACGGCTTCGCATACCGCTCGATACTTTCGGTACACAGAGGGTGTCCGACTTCGATCTAGACGGTCGAAATACCGAAGGTGATATCGTTGCCGGAGTTGGATTCCTCTCGTACTGCCGGCTGGGCAAACAAAGCGGATGAGTTCGTTAAAAAACTCATCGCCGCTCTCGAAACCGTCTTAAAACGTCACGGACGCGGCGATTCAACCACGATGGTATACGAGACGTTCGTAATCGGTACACCGCGGATTTTTATGCATTTGTAGCGAATGAAAATGATGGAAAGTTTTTCGGAATGTGCGCGAATGCAAATATTTATGAAATCGTCGACGATGATGTACATTTCATAGCGTTTAGAAGATAAAACATGCTTACATTTAGGTCTCGATTCTTTATATGTGGACTGCGGATTTTTATGCATCTATAGGAAATATCGATGTGCAAGAATCTATAAAGTGCACGGAGAGTATTGTAATAATTGCAGAATAAAATTCATTCCTATTTAGGTTCAGTTTTTGCAACCGAGTTCGCAAATATTTTATTTTGCATTCTCTCGCGTCTAGAATCACACGAAACACGACAGTTTAGACACCTTATTTTGCATGAAATTTTTGATTTTATCGCACGGATAAAAGTGAAAGTTTGGATAAAAGTGAAAGTTTAGATAAAATGTCACGTTGGTCGAGTTACATTATCTAGACAGTTTAGATATTAACGAAAGATCCAGAGACTATTTGTATGTAGTATTTACATGTCGTAGATTGAAAATGCAGAGATGATCGTCGCCCGCTGAGAACGGTCTCTTTATTAGGATCGCGTCGCGCGGAAACGAAAGTGTTGGACGGACTGTTCGTACAGAACACGCGCAATCAACATCGATCAATTAGTCCGTTGATTATTGGACACCGTACCTGCATCGCTGCACCCGTTTGCTCGGGACACAAAGTACATCGCAGCGAACGATCGACGCTGATTTAAACGTACAATTATATCGCAAGAGTTTTCGCTAACGATGAATCATCGGACCGTGTACGACGACGTCTTCTGTTCTTTCGAACGTTGAATTAAATAAATCAAAAAAAAAAACAAGGGGCGCTGGAAACGTCATTAATTCGGTAATTAAGGGCGGAGCCGGTGTAATAGGATCGCGTTCGCGAGTAATGGAGCCCTTTCGTTGCCGCGCCGCAGTCTTTCGGAATTTCGTACCACCGGAACCAGGTTACGGGTCGAAAGGGAGATTTGAAAAGCTTCCAGAAACCAGCGATGGCCTCTTAGTTCCGCGCGAGAGGTCTCGAGCCGACCCCGGTTCTCCTGATAAATAATTTCGCAGCCGTTCGATCTCCGCGATGATTTATCCGAGTCACGGGACGTACAGGTCGTTATAAATTCCATTTCCTTTCCGCTCCTCGAGCACCGCGTAATGGACATCCGCGTTTAAATCCAACGCGAGAACGTTTCGGGGCCCTGAAGACGAGTACCGAATGAACAACTCTAGGAACTAAAGGGTTATAGAGATGTGTTTCGCCGTTTAACGCTAAACGATCGAGATAGAAATACATTATATACTATATCGAGAGTAAGCGAATAAATGTCAGAGCCCTTTTTAATATTAAATTTCCTTTGATAAATTACGAATTTCTTTCTAAAAATCTACATTTATTTGAGAAGAGGTCAAATAACCCCTTATGTATAGGGATATGTAAGAATAGGTACATATAAAGTCCCAGTACGTTTAGCGTTAACCTGACCTTAAAATATCACCGTTCTGGTAGTTGTGCGCGTATCGTCGCCAATCGACGACCAACGATTCGATCGAAGCTTTAAACCGATCGACAACAGCCGGTTAAATCGTGCAGAATAAGTGGGCGATCGCACGGATCGGCCTAGACTACGGTCGCGAAAAGAAACCCGACTCGGTTTAAGACGCCGCTCGAGAAACGCTGCCGGTGTTTGTCAAACCCATCCACGCGTCCGACGTCTTGAATGGATGTCTACATTCGAATCCATTTAAGAGTACTTTGTCGCCTCTTCCTCGATAGCCACCACGCCGGATGCCCGAGAGACGTCTTAATCCGGACTCGAGGGCTCGTCGCGTGACACTCGAGTCCCTCCGCTCTCGGAACCTCTTACCTTCGATTTGTTTGGGCTATCCGTTCGAGCACCTACGGATCCCTGCGGACTAGATATTTTAATACGGAAACTCGATTAACGCTTTCCTATCCAAACAAATCCGTCCTCGAGCCTATATATATACAAACTGCTACCGAAACGAATATTCCAATTTCATTTAACGACAAAAGACGACGAATGGGACACGTAGATTTCCATAATCCGGCTCGCTTCAAAAACTCTCTAGATCGCAGTGTACCGACTCGTGATCGACACGGAAGGTAAAGCACCGAGTAGAGGCTGAAACGAAATTTTCGAGAATTCTGTAACTTAAATGCGACTGGAATCGAGCGGGGTTTGACGTCCGCAAAGGTGGATTCACGGTTGTCACGGAATAGGAAATAACTCTTGGCCGAGTTTCTCTCGCGGTATACTCTTTGAATCACGTTATTTGGTGTATATGCTGTCCCATTTAAATACTCGTGTTGAAAATAATTTTAGTGTTTGTACTGTTGGAAGAGACGAAATTAGAAATTAGAAAATTTCGTTTCAGCCTCTACTCGGTGCTTTACCTTCCGTATCGATCACGAGTCGGTATACTGCGATCTAGAGAGTTTTTGAGGCGAGCCGGATTATTATAAGAAACACAAAATAGATGAGTATGAAAGAATACAAGGTGTTCGAAAAATGTTGCAGGTCCTTGAAAGAGGTGATTCGGGGGTGATTTGAAACGACGTTTTCCTCGGCGAAAATCTTGTCCGAGGTTTCATTAAGGAGATATTAACAGAAAACCTCGGAATAGCCGCAGTAGAATAAGCTACGCGCTGGTCAGCCGCAGTAGAATAGGCCCGATGATGAAACTAAACGCAGAATGGATGTTTAAAGTCTCTCCGAGACGAATAATTCCGAGCGGTCGTTCGTACGTAATAGATCGAGCGTTTAATTTTTGTTTCGTTCGAGCGCGGAGCCAGGTGAAACGTACGCAACGGAACCGCACCGAGACGGTCTCGCGCTCTCGAGGTGGAAAGCTGCAGCTAGAACGTGGCCTGCGCCACCGACACTCGATAGCTTTTATGTTCTTTCCCGTGGGGGGTAGTTGCAGCGCAAAGTAGGTATCGGCCGAACAAATATTGACGCATTGCCGCGCGTAGACATCCGAAGCGAGTCGTTTAAGCGTTCTTTCACACCCGAGCGCCTGTAAATCTCGCTCTGCTTCTCGCGGCAATCCGTCTCCGCATCGGCGCGTAAATCTGACTGCGTCGGAAGGCGGAAGTATACATCGCGAGCGCTGGGGAAAGATATCGAAACTCGACCGTTATTATGCACGCGTTATTTGGACCTCGTTCGCAGTTCATTCCGTGACGACGACGACGGAACTTTTATCGCTTGTCGAATTACCAAATTATATTTCTCGAATTCTCGAAAAAGTCTTTCCGGATACGTATGCTAGTGTACGTATTTGTTTCTCGTTTGGAGAATTATTTGTGTTAAATTAAGGTCGGAGGTGAATTAAAGCCCGTCGCTGGATAAGCGGGGATAATTTGCTCCAGCACGGATGACGTCCATTTTTGTTCACGTACGAGCCATTCATTGGACAAATCGATTAACTACGTGAAACAAAAAGTTGAGAAATCCGATGAAATAGTGTGCATTGTATCTTAAAATTTCCTTTATGATATAAATTCAAATGAATATTGAAAAAAAGTTCTTTCGTTTTTAGGAAAGTTATTATAAATATGAAATGTTATGACGAATCGATTAACTCCGTAAAATAAAAAGGTGAGAAATGCGATGAAATAGCGTACGTTATTTTGTAATATTCCCTTTATTTCCTTTTCTTTCAAACGCATGTTTATTTTATTCTTAAATGCATTCTTTTTCCTATTCCGTCGAATCGACATCGAGACATTTTTTAAACTCGCGATTACGTTGTAACCTCGAAACTATAAACAAATGAAGTTGCCTCGTTATTGAAGCACGCGCGCCTTGATTGTGGCCATCTCCGACACGTTTCGTCCCCGTTGAATGTTGCCGTCGCGAAACGTAACGCGCTTAGGGTTAACGACCCGTCGGGGATCTATAGAACGACGAAATTCGCGAAGTCCGCGTAATGAAATCGACGAAAGTCGAGCGAAAGTTATATTCGATCGCTGACGAACAACAGATCTTCCTCGGACCTATCTATGCATTTCGCTCGACTCTATTTCCCTCCGGGTCAGTGAAATCTGTGAACCCACTCGCAGATCGAATTGTTTCAAAATTTTATACGACTCGTTCGATTCTATTTACGATAAAATGGAACGCGCAACGATATCGCCGAGCTGGATTCAGACCGAGCCACGAACACGCTGGGGTGTCTTCCGTGGCCGATCAAGGATCGCCCGTTGCGCTGTGCGCGCTTGAAACTCCGGGACCATTCGAAAAAGTTAAGTTTCGCGAATTAAACCGTACCACGTTCGGTCGGGAAGCTAAGTAATCATATCCAACGCGCAACTGTACTCGAAGCATTCGCAAACGGTGGCTTTCCGTTCAGTCGGGATTAAAGTGGAACCGCGTCGCTCATTGGAATCGTAGGGACGAAGCTCGAGCGTCGTTTACGAGCATAACCATGCGCGTATCGAACCGAGCACGTCGAAGGAATACAAGAATACATTTCTCCTTCGCGAGCCTCGGGCTTGTAAAACTTGTTACTGGTACACGCGACGGGTAGAACCACCGGAAAAAGGAAGGCGGGGAGTAGTAAATGCTCGCGCCCATTATTATTCATAACATCTGCGGCAAAGGATGCGGCATTTTCTCCTTTGGAAAATTAGCGCATCGAAACCTACGTACGGCATCTCCGCGTACGCTACGGAACGATTTTCTCTCGCGGATCGGAATAACGTCAACGCTGGTTATAATCTCACTGAAATATTTATATTTTTATCAATATCGTCGCGAGACTATTTTGGTCGAATTGTTGGGGCTCTCGCGATGAAAATGGCACCAAAACTCTGGTAGTCTCACTCTCCCAACGAAATAAAACGATAACGTGTATTTAATATTTGTAGTACGTTCGAACAGGTCGAATGTCAAACACATAAATCTAAGATACACTCGACGTAAATTTATACGAAGAAAAGTAACACGTGGTTCGCCCAGCGAACGTTCCTGCGCGACTATGCGAAACTGTTTTGAACTGGCCTGGACTGATCTCCTACGCTCGCTCCCCAATCAACGGAAACCTCCGCCGAACGTCAAGCCTTTGTCCTGCGTTCGAACGTATCGATTCTGACATTCCATTCTCGCAATCAAATATCGACTACGAAACATAGACGTATGCAAACGATTCTGTTCTAATTTAATTCGACGACTCTAGACGTCTGACACATTCGGGTTTATACTACTCGAAGTTCGTTCCCCTTGGGAAGGAACGAGAAACAACAAACGTAAACTTTGCATACAAAAATTTACAAAGATTGTCGCGCGACGAGCGTGTTTGCCGTGTGATTTAAATCGCGACACGGTTAAATTAAGGATACAAATGTGATTTAACATAACGAAATTTTCATTGTACTCGGGCGATAAACGTTTTCCTGCGAGCAATGGGCGTGGTAATTGGAACATCCACCGCAGAGATGCGAACACGCGTATACGGTGCGTTTAACCCGCGCGTCGATGTTCGCGTTAACGTTTCTGTTCGTTGTTCGCAATGACTGCGCTCGAAAAGCTGTCGATTACAGCTCGGTATTTCGAAAGCCCGGTCTTAACCAGTTGTTTGTAAATGATTCTTAAAGATTCGAGAGCGAATCGAACGATTAAAAATATAACGGCCACCGCGGAGAGCGTTAACGAGACGATCGAGAACCGACTCGGCTATTTCGAGGGTGGTAAACGCGGCCAGATAACGTTCTTAGGAGTTGATCCGTAGAAAAAGGGGAAGCTTCAGGGGCGGCGCGTCGGAACGACCGACAACGTGCTGCTACCGCCGCCTATGCAGTCTATTAAACATAGATAGGAGTACCGCATTGCCGTGAATCGGCGTGGGGAAGTGTTAGGGGCTCGCTGCGCCGTGTTCTCCCTCCCTCTCGCGTTTTCTCCCTTTAAGCGTGGCAACCTACGAACACCGTCGCACCGGATACTACAGAACCTGTACCGAATCTGTACGGACTATACCAGGGATGAACAAACCGCGGCCCCCAGGTCAGATGCGCGAGCTTTTCGCTCGCTATATTTACTACTCGTGCTCGTTCGGTTACCTCTGCGACGCGGTCAAACGTCGATGCTCTATCGCGCAACTTTCTCTCGGGAAAATCTGCTAACCGGGTGCTTCTTTCGTTTCTTTTGTGTTTTTATAGTGCTTACCGAGAGCTACTTTATATTCGTCCGTGTATGTATCGCACACTTTTTTTCATACTTTTTCTCGCAAGACCTCTCTTTACCTTATCATCTTATTTTTCCATTATTCATCTCACCCCACAGGCTTTCGATAATACTTTTTGTATTAGCCATACTTTGAAAAAAAAAACTGAGCCGGACGACCGGGATTCGAATCCGGACTCTCGGCGCGATAGTCGGCTGCGCTACGCACTCCTCCACCGTCCCGCCTCG
Source organism: Hylaeus volcanicus (assembly GCF_026283585.1). Classification (NCBI taxonomy): domain Eukaryota; kingdom Metazoa; phylum Arthropoda; class Insecta; order Hymenoptera; family Colletidae; genus Hylaeus; species Hylaeus volcanicus. The sequence goes on from NC_071977.1 coordinate 30,276,738, forward strand.
CTAGCCAGGTGACTAGCCAAAAATTTCGCGAAACTCCTCTCGTGCCTGCCATTATAGGAACACGAACAGCTGAAACGCTACTCGTTAACCCCCTTAAACTCGCGCGGACGATCTGTCCCGCAGCCGCAGTGCCGCGAAAACTGCCTAGCACGCGACCTGTCGTTCCTTCGTTTCGATTCGTCCGCACGATACCCGAAGGGTTTTCCAGCAGAGCCACTCGGAGCGGAAAAAATCACTTTTTCGAAAGAACGAAATGCGAAACGTCGAGAACCGGGAAGCTATCTTTGAAGCGCGGTGGAATAATCTGAAGAGCAAATGGAAAATATCGATTTACAAAAAAAAAAGAAAGAGCGACGTTGCGTTAAAGGGACGTTGCGTTGCGGGTATTTACCCGCGTTGCGGATTTTTCGGCGTTTTATCGTCGACTTTCGGAGAGTTTACGGGTACGGACGACCGTTATTTACGAACACGGCTCTAACAGTTTACGGGAATTTTGTCGTCCCTAGGTGTAAACGCGTCATAAGTCCGTTACGATAACCCCAACTATAATTATTTATCCGATCGCTCGCTTTCGTTCCACATTTCCCCGTTAACGATTCGCTACGCGTCTATTTTTATACACCCGCGGCGGCCATGGTCGGCAAGCTTTTCCTCGCGCTTTACACCTAACGAAACGCGAAAGGCTTTTATTCGATCATCCTTACTCTAATCATCGTTTACTTTTTTCGACCTCGTTGCGATCGACGCGACGAATACGGGATGCCGATTTACCATCGTTTACGTGTAATAGTTTAGTACGTCAGACGCGTCGATACACGATATCTCGACCGTCATTGTGCACCGTCGTAATCGTGTTTTCAACAATCACGTCGACAGCGAGATTCTACCTAAATGAAACGATAACACTCGCGTTACGCGGAAAGCCGGAGTGTAACTGAAATTGGCAATGAATCGCGAACAGGAAGCGCCTCGTACCGCTGTATACAGGGTGTCCCGTAACTGGTGGTAAAAGCGAGCGAGCTGTGATTCTACGTGAAAAATTGCATCGAAAATGTAGAGTAAAATTTGTTCCTATAACGCTTTATTTCCGAAAAAAAAATAAGTTTAAAGATTTGTCGAAGCAGCAAAGAAAAAAATATTGTATTCGGTAGCTTTAAACTCTTGCTTCCGGTAGCGACGTAACAGTAATCGAATCTCAATGATTCTCCATGATTTTACTAAAACGAACGAAAATTAAACGATCGATGTAATGTAGCTAATAATTAAACACGGAAGAGCTTTTCAAAAGCTACAAAATGATATATAACACTAGCATGTGAAGCTTGTGAAGTAACGACTTCCAAAAATTGGACAAATTGAAACAACATAAAAAACGCACGAACTATCGGTTCGCTATAAAATAATTCGCGTGCATGTAACCGTGTCCCTGGTGGAAAAAGGTTACGACAGGTTGGAGAGCCTAAAATGACCTAGAAAGCAATCGAAAATGTTGTTAGAAATTGCCAGCGATAAGGGTTTGAAGTGCCAGAGTTCGAAATAATAGAGAAAATTTGATTGCGGTATCGAGACGTTTCCGATGCGACTCGAAATTCCTCGTGGTCTCGATTTGTTTGAATATTTGCGAACAAGAGCGTCGAAGTCTCTGCACTGTGGACGGTCGACTGCGCGAGGGGGTAGTTCAAACAGGCTTGGGCCACGCGAGGGAGATACGGGACGATGGTAACGAAGCGCCAACGGAAAAGCGGTGCCGGGTTACAACCTCGCTCTTGCCCTCGTCCTCGTTCGTTATTCTTAACGTCACCGCAGCCGCGGTGGTCGAATCTATGCGTGCCACCCCCTTCCAACCCGTTCTCCGTGCATGTGCATCGCGCGACTCGCTCGACGCCTCATCTTTCCCTCTATTCAGTTTTTCCTCGCGACAAAGCCCTCTTTCCGCGACTCGACGCCTCTTCTGAAAGCCTTTCACCGCCTTCCTAACCTCCCATCTCCCCTTTCGCCCTCTCTCGCTGATCCCGCTTCCGCGATCCAACGATTATTTAACTTTGCAATTTCCCTGCGACCGCGACGCGATTACTCGGGAATCCGCGTGACGCCGAAATGCGTTGTTTCCCTGCTTCTGCAACAGGGATGCACGAAATCCGGTTCCGAGGGCCAATCCGGCCTTCTCGTTCCGTTTCGAGTCGACCACGAATTTGAAATTATTGCAAACGAGTATCGATTCGAATATATCGCGCGTTATCGAAGCTTTCGGTGACACGTGCCGACGTTGGTCGCCCTTGACGTCGAATCGACTACTTGGATAGAAAGGCTCTTCCCGTTGGCGTGTTTCGTCGTAAGCCCCTTCTCGAAACGATCGCCCTCGTAACGGTTAATATTCTTTGTTTATTTTTGGCATCGAACGCCCCGTCGCGACGCGTGCACTTAGCATCGCGATGTATTTAAATGAAAGAATTTTGCATTTCCACGGAGAAACAGAAATGCAGATACGCGTGCGAGGATCTCTATAAATAGAGGGCGTTTTGTATCCGCTTTAGATATGCCGTGTACACGGCGACGTGGTTGTAGATCATTCGGCGATAGGATTGTACGCGAGCGACGGTGAAGTTATGACTCGTTCAGCGAACAGAATAATTACACGGTCGGGGGGGCTAAAAAAAGAAAGCGCGACGGAAACAGGTTTCATTTAGAACGCATTACCGCCGAACGAAACGAACGCGAGGATAAACGATTTCCGATAGCGTCGAGCCGCGCGTTACGACTTGATAGAAATTAAGGAAGAGATCGCGCCGCTGCGAATGACGCCGCGCGAACCGAACAAACTACCAAAATAAATAACGCCTTGGCGCGCGTTCGCTCTCGCACGCTCTTTTTTCCGTCTCGAGCTTCCGACCGACCGGCTCGCAACAGGTGTTTAGACAAAGGATAGTGTCTAACGGTGCTCCGTGAACTTCCGAGAAGCTTTCCTTTCTCCCGTCCCGTTCGCTTCGATGACGGACGTAAAGAGGACCGTACCTCCATCCGCTGAAGTCTACCCAGAAACTACGCGACACGGAGAAATTACTCTTCCGCGCATTAGTAGCGGGGACCGGAAAGTAACTTCCTTTCATTCGCATTAAATTCAAACAAATATGTAGTAAACGCTTGTAACACGTACACGCTTGTATTGTATTGCGCTCTTCACCCTTTGCCTTTCGGTTAGTTTATCGTGCGTATTAAATTATTTGCCTAGTCCTTTTACAAGAGACATTCTTAACAAGTCTCTAATTTTAATCAATTATACACCCTTGCGCTATTTTCACAAGTCTGATTCGTTACGTAAAATTTTGAGCCAAACTTGTTGATCACGAGCCGGATTCGTGGTAAAAATTTTGAGCCAATCTTGCAAATTACGAGTCCGACTCGCGACGAAAATTGTGGGCCAAACTTGAAAATCACGAGGCAGACTCGCGATGA
>NC_071977.1:30285190-30395152 GCF_026283585.1 Hylaeus volcanicus
AGACTCGCGATGAAAATTTCATCCCAAATGTGAAAATCACGAGTCTGGCTCGTGATGTAAAATTTTGAGCCAAATTACCAAATCACGAGTCTGACTCGTCCTTAAATTCAGCGCGACCATTGACGGTTGTTTCCGTTTCCCAGAAACATTTTTCTAGCCGCGCTCCAGCTGGAAAGAATAAAGTATCGCGCGGTTTGTCGCGAGAACGAGCCAGGAAGGAATTATCAGTTATCAGCGCGGGGAAGCATCGCTGCGAACAAAATATCGCGTCGCCGTGTTTCCGTTGCACTCTCGAGGCTTCCTCGCCGGCCATCCGTCGTTTCCTTCGATTTTTCACCCCGGCGTTGAAGCACTTCGCCGATGCATTTATCAAGCCGCTGACAAGCGCCATTCGTTCGCCGTGGAAACACAAGTTGCCGAGCTGCGGATTCGCGCGATAAAACCGACTGGCCAAGATCTGTCCGATGAAAAGTTCGTAACGCGAATTCGATAACTTCCGCGTTCGCTTCGACGCACCAACGTTGCTCATTTTTTCCCTTCTCTTTATCAAAGACTAGCCCTGCACCCCGCGGTTTCTATTTATTTTTACGTCGTTCGCTGTCGACCGACTGTTCAACCGCGTGTTCCTTCTGTGATACAGTTAGGGAACTATTTTTTGTTTTCCGTAACTCGGATGTTTCGATCGATATTTTCGAGTATCATAATCCTGCAAGTTTATTTACTCGAACCTTATTTTTATCGAAATAAAATGTAGCCTATCTATTACTGAAACAATTTCTATTGGAAACCGAGTAAATTCATTTTCCGCGACATTTAACTTTCGGAATAAATTTTTGTAGTTTTTCGGTGAAAAGCACTGTCACCCATATATATGGGATTTTTACCAGTTTACGAAGGACTTCGCACTTCCATTTATCACCATACATACAGTTTTTGGTAACTACATTGCTCGAGAGCGGCGGAATAAAAAGACCCGGGCTGGAATTCACGAGTTTCCTTTCAATTTGAAATTTTAAACAAGGAAGCGCCGAGCCGCGAGTCGTTCGACTGCTAAATTCGTCCGGACGGTTTCTTTGCGTCCGCGAACCGCCCTTCGACCGAGCTCGCGGTTCGTTGAGCGCCACGCGAAATAAAAAATACCGAATAATCGAGTGGAACGGATGTACAGGACTTTGGCCCGTCATCTCGCGTCAAACGCGATCGTTTCGTTTCTCTTTGATTCGAAAATTGTGACGTGATTTTATCCACGACGATTGTATCGCTGTCTCGGAATCCGGCGCAATCGATATTCTCGAAATTGTTTCGACACCAACGGAAGAAAACCGCGTCGAAAGATTCGTGGATCGTGGACGCGTCCGTGCCGCAATAAGCGCATCCTCGTATTTATTGGACGCCTCGTATCCCGACTCCGACGTGTCATATTGATCGTAATAATAGAGCGATTAATAGTAGCTCGCGCGGTGGCCGTTCTCGTTTGTTTCGAGCTATTATTAATCGGGCGTCAATCGACCGTCCCACTTAACGTTTAAGTCTGAACACGCGTGTTTTGTATTTACAGACGTGCGTCGACGCACCGTGACCGCACAGCGTCCGTCGGGTTCCGTGTACGCGAACGAATCACGAGGGAAGCCAAAATCGTCCCTCCCATTTTTTGGAATGTTCATCCCAACGAAAGGAAACTTCCTATTTCGAAAGGCCAACAAGTTTTCCAGATGGTACAAATTGAGAACGACAGCTGAAACGACGTTAAATCCTTATCGAGCTTCGTTATTTTTAACGAATGGAAACGCCGCGAGAAGAATGACACTCGGAATACAGCCGTGATAATTATCTAGTCGGTAGAAACGAGTGAAAGCTCGGACGCTGATAATACCTCGAAAATCCTGACGCGATTGATCGAGCCGAGCGTATTTGTAGCCGCGTCATTCCGTAGACAATTATGCCGTCATAATCATCGCGGGCGTGCCACCGCGCGTAATTACTTCGACGGGTTCGTAAATCAGGGTATCTCTTCTACCGCGGAATCGAACCGTGCTCCGTAATTAACCGTTGATCGAATTTATAATGCGTCTTCTTGCGGCGACGGGACGAATAAAATTCAGGCACGTATAAAATTAGAAGGAGTGGGATACGGGTGAAATATTCAACGATCTCGCGCAAGCGTCGTGCTCTCGACCATATTCTTCCGACGGAACTCTCGCGAGTCTCCGGGATTACCGTCGACCGCAATTGATCGCCCTTGAATTCGAGTTTAAACGCCGAGCAAAAGCGCAACGCTCGATAAAATTGCGTGTCTTTCCATGCCGCGCTACGCTCCGCGGAATTTGTTGGCACCGATTTATTTTAAAGTAGAAGCAGCAACGGTCCTAACGTGCAAACACCGAGGTTCTACCGTGGAACAGATGTACGTTTGCATAGGTCCGAGTATCAAATATTGTAGAAGTGAGGGATGATTGAAGGAACGATAAAATTACAGCGTTAAAAAAAGGCTACAAAGTGAACGCAAAAGCGAATATTTGAGCGACGCGAGTAAAGCTCCGCATATAAACTGTTGTTTTCGGGTCTTTAACTCCTCCCTCTTTCTTCCGCGATAACTATCAATCGATTATGAACCTCGCGCGCTTGATAGCAATTTTCCCGTCGAGGTTAAAACGTAATTAGCCCCGCCGGTGATTCGCGAAACCGCACACGATGCAGGCTTCCGGTATTTCCGTTTTCACGCCGATATTAATTCGCCGCGGCTGCTGTCATCGTTACGGAAACGAAAAATCGACTACGTGAAAAAGAACGCTCGCCGGATGCGATTCGAGGAGCTTTCGCGAAATTCGTGTATTCTAGTTTCGCTCGAAAAAAGAACCAAAGGTTTCGAGAGAGGTAAATGGAAGAGACGAGTGCGCTCGTGCGAAGCGCAAACGACGCTCTCGAAAAGACACGCGGGATGAACGAGGGTGCGCGGTACAGTCGGGCGTAAGATGATTATCCGCGTGTAAAAATACACCCGTGACCGTTACCACGTTATACACTCGCGTATTATTCGTTCCGTCTGTTCGAGGGGTGGTAAGATCGACGGGAAACAAATAACTATACTCGACAGTTCGCGAACACCGTCGCCAGTAGAAATAACCGATAACGAACCGACGCTCGAGCCGTGGGCGCGCTCGGTCGCACGCGCGTTTTCAAATTGATTCTTTTCGAGAACAAATGCTCGCGTCGAAAACAACTTTAATTCGCATTTTCAATTTGTTTTCGAACGCTTACTCGTTTTTCGCCCGATTCTACCAGTTGTCCTTTCCCACACCGTGTATTTTTGTTTGCGCTTCCCACGCGCCGCGCATTTCCGCGCCAGACGCACGAAGGTATATTGCGTGCCGCAACAATTTTTTTTACCCCCACGCCTCCGCGGCTGTTGAATTTCACACCCTCTCGAGCACCCTCGGTGCCGTAGCGAGTCGCAAAGTACGCTGAAGCACCCACTGAAATCCTCGCTACCGCAACGTTTAACCTCTCCTGTCACGCGATTAAAATATAACCGTGCAAATTTTCACCGCTTCATAACATCGAGCGTGGCCCGCATCTCGCCCCGTCGCCGCGCTCCTTTCTTTCCGGCACGTTCGGAGAAGAATATAGCGGCGCGCGCCATAAATCACGCTGACTTTTGGCACCGACAACTATTCATGGTTGATCCGACCGTATGCACGCCCATATCGCAGCCGCTACCTCTTGCCGGCGCGTGCTATAAATACGCCGCGCACGGCCGCGAAACGTCGAAAAAAGTTCGCATTTCCACGCGGTACGCGCGCAACGTTCGCGAGTTGTCCGCGAGTGTTCGCGGAACGGTTTTTCTCTCGCGGAAGTATCGTCCGGGGGAAAACAAGAGGGCCGATCGAAACGTATGCGCTTATTTTTCGTTTAGACGCCTACAGTAATATCACAAAGAGGTAAAATTTTCGTTAGAATTTTATTTTAGAAATTTATTTTCTTAACGATTACAATGTAGAATGCCAAAGGAAGAGTGTTCGAATTCTCAACGTACCGATTGACTTATTTCGTTGGACCGAGGCTCGTCGCTTTCTGTCCCTGCTAGGGTTCCACCCTTCTTTCTGCTTCGAGGTAAAGCAAACCCTTTTCCTCGAGGCCTAAAAGTGGCAATCGTTGCATTCCAACGAATTCGTTTGTACGTAGAAGGTAATCCTTGGAGCTACCGAACCGATGATGGATAGTGTGAAATATAATTTGAAAAACTAATCTGAATTTACGCTCGAGATTATCTAAAATCTCGAACCTCTCGGACTTACCCCTCGTCGCTTATATACACGTGTCGTAGCCGCGAAGATAATATCGAGAGAGGTCTCGTTGATCAAAGTTTCGCGATTCCGGTGAATCCGTGTTCGAGCCTGTTACGGCTCCGCTTACTCCGGATTATCGAAACTCCGCTGTGCAACGTAAAGTGAAAAAAAGTACGCGACGCTTAAAAACACAAACGACGGATAAGTATCTCGAACGATATACAAAACGTGTATACGCTGTCTCGGTAAAAGAGCGAGAGGGATCGCGACCGTTTAAAGTAGCGCTTTCATCTTTAAAACGGCTTAGCCGCGATAAAGAATAGCGAGGAGCCGAGAATTGCTCGGTTCTTAGGATCATCGATGAATGCGAAGACGTTTTTCGGAGGAACAAAAGGTTTCGGTTTCCTTTTCTTCGTTTTCGAGCGTTCGTCTTCGCCGAAATCTTTTCCGGGCACGGTGGGTATCGATTTGGCAAGTAGAACAATGTAATTGGAACGAAATCAATTGGACGCGCAAAGCAACTGTGCTGCTATCCATTCGGCATTCCAACTCTCGCGTATTCGATCAAGTCTGTACTCCGAGCTATCCGTCTCTCGAACGGAACAGAGAGGACGAACACGGTGTAACAGAGGAAGTCATTTTACGACACGACCGTTTCGAACATCCACGTACCAAGAGTAGGGCTGGAGGGGATTTCAAATAAAAGTAACCGCGTGTAACCTCGATCATAGTTCGATCTCGACTAACTGCCGATCCTCGTTGATCGTCCTTCTTTTCGCTATTTCGCTATCGCTATCACCGCGTGGCAACGCGACGTGTTAATCATGCATTGTATACATTTCTGTACTACGTCGCGTTTCGTATCGATTCCGTATACGAGTTAACTTGCCGTCGAATCGGATTTCTTATTCCGTCTCGAGTTATTTGTATCTTTGTTAATGACCACAACGAACGCAAGAGCGACGAAAGCAAACGACAAAGGGAATACATTTGCGTAACTACGAAATATTACACAACTGAAACATTTTAAAAAATTCAACTTGTTAAGCCAAAAGAAAATGCCAAACAACGATCAATTGTTCCTGGAAATCATTATGTGCAGAAACGATGAGAGATTTTATCAATTTTAAACTCGAACGTCAACAATGAAAATGTTGCAGCTTCCGCGAACGGGGAACGTTCCTTTTTTTTAAAGTACATACAAATTTCGTATTTGCGTCCGACTCGTTCCCTTGTAGCCCCGCGAGGCGGAGAGAAAAAAGGTCGAATGGAAAGCACGGGCGGAAAATTTACAACGAGTCTCGTTCTATAATATACAGCGGTATAAGCGAGCTCGCGAGGACGCTCGAGACAAGAAAAACTTCTTCCCGATTATTTTCGCCAGGGCGTATAAATTTTCGACGATTCGGTGTAAGACTGGCGGTCCCTCGCGCGGCCGGGAATGCATTCTCGCGAAAATTTCAAACCCGTTCTTCCAGCTTGTAACCAACCGCGGAAATATAACCGAGAAGCACGAAACTGCGCGTCTGGCGATTTCCCAAGCTTTTTGCCCCGGTGAGCATTTAAGAATTATTCAAAATAATTGAAAGAGAAATGATTAAATCAGTTTCTGGAGCAAGGAACAATTTTCATTTAGAAGGGATAAGATTCGCGAGACGGTTCCCTTCTTCTCAATCCTTCGTGAGTAATCGTGGCAATTAGCGCTTAATTACGTTCGGTAGGAAAGAAGGAAACGTTTCTTAACGAATTTATGTAGACTATCGCACGAAAGGTGAAAGAAAATGAACAAAGCGACGTCCAGCGAGAGAAATACGGTTGGTCTCATAAATATTCCTGTGTCTATTGAAGAAATATGGTTAAATTAAATATATTTGTATAAATATATTGATGTATATAGAAATATATGCATGTATAAGCTCATTTGTACGTATATTTATAATGAAAAATTCATTCGGTAATATCAAAACAAATGTTTAATTTAGTCAAACTTCTTCAATAAGTATAACGAGTACGAATATTTATGGGACTGACTGTATATAGAATTCGGTCGGAAAGTAAACCCTTGCACTATTTTCACGAGTCTGACTCGTGATGAAAATTTCAGGTCAAATTTGCAAATCACGAGTCTGAATCGTAATGAATAATTGCGAGCCAAACTTGAAAATCACGAGTCTGGTTCGTGATGGTAATTTTCGGCCAAACTTGAAAATCACGAGTCTGAATCGTAATGAATAATTGCGAGCCAAACTTGAAAATCACGAGTCTGGTTCGTGATGGTAATTTTGGGCCAAACTTGAAAATCACGAGTCAGGCTCGTAATATAATTTTGAGCCAAACTTGAAAATGACGAGTCAGACTCGTTAACGATTAACGGAAAATACGAAACTAAAAACGCTGAAGGAAATCGGTGGTCGGCAACATTTTGCCACGAACAAATTGCTCGGCGATCTCGACAAATTGGATGTATGGGTCGGTATCAGTCGCGGAGGTCACCAAATTAGAGTGATTTGTACAAGCGAGCAGTCGTTCGCGGTAGTAGAAACGGATGAGGTGTTCGGCGTAATCAGAAGGCAAGAGAGTTAATTCGGTTAATTTGAGGAGGATTTATGGCAACCACGGTACAACCGAGCAGCGCACGTTCGATGTCCATTTCCAACGAACGTTTCGTAACGACGGTCGAATCGCCATCGAACGAGCAGATATCGACGAGGGAAGAGCTGAAAAAGATACTTTGCGTCGCGAAGAGTGTAGAACGGCTTTGGATACGCGAGACACTCGAGGCACCTGACCGTGTCCGTATCGTATAAATACTCGAGATACCTAATATATCCGACGTATCGTCGGCATCGTGCAGTTCATCTGGAGGAAAATGTATCTATCGATCGTTACGAAGCTGTGTAAAGGGTGTCCGGTTAATCGTGGAACGTGCGAGACCTACGCAACCTCTCAAAGACAATTTGTTTTGTATTATTTTACTCGTCTCTCCGATCGTACGTTTCCTTTTTCTAATCTCCGTGCATGCAAAATCGTTCAAACATATTAAACCGTTTTGCGCGCGTACGCGTGCGTACGAACGCGTTTGCTTGCGTACAGTTTACGGTACACGAGTTACGACAAAAGTAGACACGACAGTTCGAGGACCATCGAGAATCGAACGCGCTTCGTTGTCGCGTTTTCTATTCGATGTTCGGTTCTACAATTTGCTATTCGACCCATTTGTATCTCCTCCTGAAACACCGTGTACCTATATTTAGGTCAAACACCGCGCATTGCTCGAGTATGTACGAGCGAGCGGTTAGTATAGCAAACCAGCTGTCCAATTCTAACCGAAGAGGTCTGGTTAACACAGAAATCGCGAGTGGTCGTTATCTCGATTGCCTTTCTGGTTAGCAACGTGTCTACCAGAATGTTAACATTCTTCGCTTGTCGTCTCTACAGGGTTCTCGGTGTCGTGTTTCCGACATCCAACGAGAAATGTTTCGACCGTAATTTCGCGAACCTTGTAATCCTTTTAAAATACGTTACTAACCGAAGATCCGAGTCGGATGACGCGAGTAACGCTGACCCACTTATTTCGAGTAAAGCGTCTCCGGTTTCGAAAACTTGGCCACATTTCTCGAAAACGGTCGTATGTATGCAAATGGAGAAGCATAACTCAAAGGGGTAGCGACGAAACAGAGGTTAAAAAGAAACGCATTCGACCCGCAGCTAATAACGAATTCGAGTCAAGGCGAAACGCGGTACGATATAGGGCCAATAAAAGAATCTTTTGGCACGAAGGGACGTGTTGAATTCTAATCGGAATGGACGATGAACAGATTCAGCTGGCACGCGCGACTCCATGCAGAGTCTGGCCGCGGTTCCATCGACGACCAAAAGAAGCGCCCACGCCAGGAAAGTTTCCCTCGTGCGTCGCGTTTTCCGGACCACGCTGTTTCAGACACCGAGGATTGATTCGCGAAAACTCGACTAACGAGAATTCGAAACGCCGCGTGAAACCCTTTCCTCGATCGACGAATAGACGGCGTGTTAGGCGGTTCTTGTGACGGGAGAGCGGGAGAGGGGAGGAGAAACGGAAGGGACCAGGAGGTTTCCATCCTGGGCCCGCTAGTGGACTCGTCAGCAAGGGCCCAGGACGTTTCGGGGTCGTTCAGGAGTGGCTTTTAAGCTAATTTCAAATTGACAAGTCGATTTTTGTTGAAAAATGTCGATTTTCACCTAAAATACCACCGTAGAATTTTTTTTTTTTTTTGACAATACCATTCAAAAGCTGAGACTTCGAGGAAGTTCTTCCCGAGGAGTGCCCGCCGAACAACTATGTATTTAAAACCGAAAAATATATAGATAGAGAAAAGGTCAAATTTTGTAAAATTGTCACAATGTAAAGTTTGACTTAATTTCTCACTTATTAAACCAACGTAATAAATGTTGATTTTGCATCACGGAGATGGAAAATTTAACGCCCTTTCGAATAGCGTAATGATTTTTAAGTTCGCACTGTAATTTAGTGGAGTTCTGGCCGTTTAAAGAGTGGTAAATCGAAAACACAAAAGAAATATTAAAAGTGAAAATACTCGAGAATAAGGCGACACAAAGACAATGTCTAAGAGTAATTTTTTGTTGGAAATTTGTTGTAAAATTGACACCCTGCGTATGTGGTACTTGTACCCTACTTATACGTAAACACTCTGTACATGTACGAATGTCAAGCGGGGCCGAGTATTTGCGAGAAACGCGCGGTGTCCTTGTAATAGTGAGAGCAGGATGTGCCACCAGAGACGCCTTGATCGTCGAATGAAAAGAGAACGGAGACAGACAATTTCAATTTCGCATCGAGCAATCATCGCTTTGTACCACGTTCGTGGTTCGTTAACCCTATCGTAGTTAACGCGTTCCTGGCAGCTGATCCGCGTATAAAATTTTTTTAGCCAAGTCGATCTTCCTTCGGATCGAGTCGAGAGCCACTGCGTTTCGAAATCAGAATTTAAATTTCATTCGTCCTCGAACCAGTTTCGCGACGGGGAATCGGAAAAAAAGAGTCTTTCACGATCGGTCTTTGGTTCGCGCGTCAACTCGGCCGGCTGACTTAACGAGCGAATCGAAATTCTTTATTTTCTCTGAAGATATAACACTCGTTCCCGTATTCGTGCCACATCTTTCGCTCCATCTTTTCGTTCCGCCACTCGAACACCTTCCGCGCGAGTGTGAAATCATTAAAAGAGACGTTTCGTGGTTTTGAACCGTCGAGCATCAATACCGCGTAATTAGTAACCGCGCATAATTAACAGGAATGAATGGGCCTTTCGTCGCGTTTGTGTGTCACGAGCTCCGAGAGTCCGCGCGCAGCGAAATTCCGTTTCGCTCGCGAGACAAATGTTTACTTCGGTCTATGCGCGGGATTAACTCCGTGTTAAACGAAATTAATATCCGCGTACAATTCGTTGGAACGAATACGCTCGACTTGGTTTCGACGCGGTCGGCTCGCTCGAAACGAGAACCGCTGACCCGTCCAGAGAAAAAGTTGTAACTCTCGGAGCAATTTATCCGAATGTTCGGCGTCGATATCGCGAGATTTAAAGCGGTTTAATACATTCCACGGTGGTGCTGCCGATAGCATCGTTCCTCTTTGAAATTTCTGGCAACTTCGCCGCGGATACGGACCATTCTTCTCCGGCTCGACGGGATATTGCCTCGCAGCAATTATTCCCAGACAGTTTTATTTCGCGTCGCGGCGCGCGATATCGAAACGTTCGATCGCGCGATGGATTTGCAAGACGGCCGTAGAATCGTAGGCGCCGAGTTCGTGACCGGTTAAAAGATTGAAACCCACCGACCGATTTCCAATAATTCCGCGTTTATTGTAGAAAGTTGCGCAAAGTTAAACTACCGGTGACGAGTTTAGATGATCGAGCCCCTACGTCTCCATCGAAATTCAATAGCTACCGCCGCGCGCTTTCGAGCCTGTACAAAACCAGGTAAAAGCAATTTTTTAAAGAAAATCAACTGGATATATCCTATAAAATAAATATATCCTACAATTCTTGATTTATGTTTTTGTACTCTTCTTCGAAGTTCTTTTCTCGTACTGTATTGTATTTCATATATTGTAATGTAAATGTACGTACTAATATGCGTATCACTAATGACCCCGTAGGGGATTTAATAGCTTTAATAATAATAATAATAATAAAAAAAAAACTGAAGAAAAAGAATCAGAAATGAGGATAGCTGAGACGATTCTGAACAACAATTTCCTTTGTAAGAGAATCGGATGGTGTTTCGTTTTTGATTGATTTCGACAATGAGATCTCTAATTTGAGATTTGGAAATCAGGTCACCTTTGCCTCAACGGCAATCATTTTATCGACACTTTGAGTTCCAAAGAAATGAAACCTAAAGAGAACCTGGTGGTGACTGAGAGTCGCCTCTCGAGTGCAAAGGGTTAATACCGTTTGCAGTATCTGTTAATTCTACAGCCCCTGAGGTCTCGAACGATATCCCGCATCGGGTCCGAATCGTTCGAAAATAAGTAACCGATAATCAACGAAGTACACGCGATAACACGATCGCTCGTGCGGGGACCGAAAACGCGCGGCCGTCGAGTATCGACGTGCCGCTTCTCGTCTAAAAGAGCGTTTCTTTGTGAAAATGAAATTACTTATACCACGCCTCCCGTTCGAATAGGTACTTTCGTAAACAAAATTGGCCAGTCGATATCGAATTCCGATAAGGCGCATCGCATCACACCTATAATTAATGGACGGTTCAAAATAACACGCGAAGCTACGGAAAAAGCAACCCCCGTCGTCTAATCCTTTAATTAAATCGCTCGAGCACGACGAAATTAAATGGATGTAATAAATTCGGTTCTTACTCGAACCCATGATTTCTTTCCGAGCCCGTCGAATGCGACGTTCTATCGGAAACTCGCGAAATTGTCGGTTATCGGATATTAATTTACATTTCACGACGTTCAATTCGAGTCTATTATTACCGCGGAGAGGATGGAAGTCGGAGAGCGAGTCTTTCTTGAGAAGCGAAGTTGAAAAATAAACTCGAAGAATATCACGGAACGGTCGGTGATCGCGTACGAACTCGAGGGGAAAATTGGCCGCGATTCTACGGACAGACGGACGATTTTGGTCGTGGAACGATCGGAGAGAGTCGCGCGGAAGTAGAAAAGGATTACGGATCGCGAAGACAGTCATAGACGATAACAATTTGACGGGATACTCTCGAAACGTTCCGTCGCGGAAACGGCTTTCGCGTTATCTTTCTCAACGACTTGTCGCGCTAATCTCGCGACTTCGTCGTGGATTCGTTTGCTATAAACGAGCCGCGCTTCGAAAGTTACAAATATTATCCCGATACAAATATCAGAAATTATCCGTTCAGAGGAGAGTCGAGGGTGAAATTCGCATAGAATATGCAGCTCGGACTCCGTTCAAATTAAAAAAAAAAAAAGAAGGAATTAGCTAGCATTTCGTGTCTTGCTTCTAACGAGTTTACGCCCGGGATGGTTGCTAGGGAGCTACGCAAAATGAAAGCCATGTCGAGACTCGCGTATCGCGAGAACGAAGATCGTACGCGAGCCATTTAACAACGACTGCCGTAATGGTACCAACGACACCGAGATACCGCGCGTCAGAATTCTGTTAGAAAGAATCGCGTTAGAAAGTTTTTTCGCTGTATTCGTCGTAGCTATCCGCGCGATCGCCGAGACGTCGGCACGATACACTCGGAAATGTCAGTCGACTCGGGTCAATATCGACTATAGCTGCGAAACTTTAAATTCCCAATTGAGGTAATATCTTGTTAATAAAATATTAAACGTTTTCCAGGTCCTATACCAAGCATTCGTAACCTGTGTCACCCTATTTCGAATCCGCCGAGCGAAGAATACGCGCTCTACCTACGCGAAGCGTGCCGCTGTTTCGGTCGTTAACCTGCGGTCTTCGCCGATATCTCTTCGCGAGCGAATAACGGATGCGCAATGGATACAATTTTTTAGCTTTTTGTCCTCGGACCTATTTCTACGTTCGACGCTGGACTCGAGACAAACGTAAACAGAGAATAGAAACCTCGACTGGAATATCGGAATAAATGGAATATTCTGGATCCCGATTTTCTTGCATATATCCGGTCTTTACCGTAATCAGTTATTAGGCACTTGTTTGTCGTTTTGCAACCCCAATGCCTTGCGGTGGAACCCGGTGTGGCCCTCGGGCACAGGCACGGATCCTCGGAGAACAGATCGGAGCTACTGTTGCCTTTTCGTACGACAGTCAGCGAAAAAAGCTGCGTTAGTTACGGGATGACCTAATATTTATCAGAAAGCAAGTAGGTCTCGCGGAGGAGGTTGAATGGAAACGTGGATGCATTGTCGACGGTGCGGGAACGATGCCGGTTTTCTCTGGAGCGCGTATCGCGCCTTGTTTGCTCTCCTCGAAACCTAAACCCTTGGAGGACGGCGAGCGGCGCGGCGCGGGG
The DNA here is from genome assembly GCF_026283585.1 of Hylaeus volcanicus. NCBI lineage: Eukaryota > Metazoa > Arthropoda > Insecta > Hymenoptera > Colletidae > Hylaeus > Hylaeus volcanicus. Next base: position 30,297,967 of record NC_071977.1, read on the forward strand.
CGTTTTTTTAATCGCGGTAACACTCGTTCGGTCCGGGTTGGCGCGGAGAGTGGCTGGGCTCGAAACCGCGGTGCCGGCTGCATTTCTATGCGGCCCGTTTGCGAAAGTGGCGGACCGGCAAGCGACGATGCATTGTTAGAGCGGGCAACGGGGGGGAAAAAAACACGCGACAGCGTCGACGCCGAGCCATTGAAAATGAGGCGAAAGGGGAAACAAAGCGGCCGAATGCTTGTTCGCGTGGAGTTTCCAGGATGCAGAATGGCCAGATATGCGCGAGACGAGCAGAAAAATCCGCAAACGCGAAACCATCAAAAGGTCCCCGGGAACGTTTATCGTACCGCGAATAAAGCTAAAGCCGTCGGGAACGGTCGTCGGTTTCGCGCGAGACGCTTTCGATACCAGACGATCGCGATTTACCTTTTAATCCGATCTAATAACGGAACCGCGATAAATAATTCCGCGCAATTGAATCGATGGGGCTCCCGGCACAAGGTACACGGGAAGCTCTCTCCCTTTTGTCGCGAAAACAACGCTTCGTTCTCGAGTACTCTTTTACGCGCTCTATTTACGATTTTATTACGTCCCAGACCTCTTTGACCGGATCGCGACCAGCCAGACGAGCGTTCGCGCGTTAAAGAACGACGTCTATTTCCTCTCGTTATATATACATTTTCTATCTTTGTTTTTTTTTTGTTTTTTTTTTGTGGAATCCAGAATACACGTCTGAGTGGGTTATTGCGATAAAGGAACAGTTTCGAGATACGTTGCGATTTCTAGAAACGATTACAGTCGAAAGAGTCACTCTAGAAAGTAACTTTCTAAAAACACTCTAAAAAGTAATTGAAAGGATTCGTCACGTGGTATATAGAATATCTTAGAATTCGTGTAAGAACCGGAAATGGGAGGTAGCTGAGACGATTCCGAACCATACTTTCCTTTGCAAAAATGTCGGATGGCGCTCCGTTTCGGAATTACGAGCGAAAAACCACCGACCAATCACAGCGTAGCGGAGTAGCGGACCAGTCCTGGCTCGAGCCTATGCTCTCGCGGCTGAGTGCGCGCCACTCGAGCGCTGTGATTGGTCGACGGTTTTTCGTTCGTAATTCGAAAACGGTGCGCCATCCGAAATTTCTGCAAAGGAAAGAATAGTTCAGAATCGTCTCAGCTACCTCTCGTTTCGGGTTCTTACACGAATTCTGCGACACCCTGTGTACAGTCAGTCTAATAAGTATCGGTATCCTCTATGTCTATCGATGAAATTTGTCTAATTTAAACGATAGGCTTCATGTTTCCAAATCTATTTTCTATTATATATATATATACATGCGTGAAGTTTATTCATGTACGTATCATATATATATATATAATAGAAAATAGATTTGGATATTGGCAAATAGATATTCTATATTCATAATATATTCTATATTCTATATGAATATATGAATATATTCATATATATATATATGATACGTACATGAATAAACTTCACGCATGTATATATTTGCAATTACAAATTCATTTGGAATCATGAAGCACTCGTTTAAATCAGACAAATTTCCTCAATAAATATAGAGGGTAGGAATACTTATGAGAATGACTGTATAGTCACTTTGGTAATGCACCGTCTACGGTCGTAACTGCACCGGATCTCTCCTGCGTTCACATTTGGTTTCTTACATTGCTCTACTTTGTCTATATTCCCTATTTTATCCAACTTGCCTACATGTATCTTTCAATGTTTTCCGTGTTTTCCTGCAGAACTTTGTTAAGACCGTAGGCGTTTTCCTTGCTCTACGAAAAGATACTTCCCTTCCTACAGCTAGTTTTCGGTACATCTATTCGTTCTCAATACGACGCCGATTACCGAGTCGGAAACGAAAGACCGATGTACGGTAGATCCTGTTGGTCGGGGATTATCCATCTAAAGCCGGCGACTGACTCGCAACAGAACATTGTAATGTAACGCGAACATTCGCTTAGTCCGTACGGACTCTTGCGCTCGGTTCGCGCTCTTGCGTGCTCCACCGGTCTGTCGGTATTTTGACGAACCCCTTTAATCGTCTACTTTTCGAGTAGGAAGTACGAATCGAGTAGGAAGCATCGAGAGAGAATTCAGCCGAGAGTTCGAAGCGAGCACTCGTGATTCCAAAAAGGACCTTGTAATGTAACGTTAGTGCCGAACCGTACAATTCGTGCCGAGCAGTTACGTTAGAGCGTTCTGTTGCAAGTCAGTCGCCGGCTGAAACTAATCGCTGGCTAGCAACGCTTAGAATAAAAAGCGTAAAAGAAGGATGGAGCGACTTACTGATTGAGCGTCCGATCGTTGCTGCCAGTGGTCGCGGATCCTTGAACACCTGAAGCGGCGGCAGCGGCGGAACCCGAGTCGTGATGCCTCCTGTCCTTGTGGACAATGCCCATTAATTTCATCCATGGATTGTTGGCCGCATGGGCGCCCATGCCGCCGCTCTGCCACATTGCGCTCGCCAGTCTCGCTCGTTTCGCGGGAGCCCTTTCTGGGCTCCGACCGATCCTCTAGTCTGGCTAAAACCACGCCTCCGCCGAACACCACTATACCCCACTTGTCACGTCGCCTCCCCTCCGCTTCGCGATCCTCTTCGCGCTCGCCGCGATCGAGTTCACCGTCCGAGCGTACTTCCGCGTCCCGGCTGTGTTCCTTCCGGTCCTCTCGAGACGGAGCTCCGCGGGGAACCTCGTTCTTCGTCTCCTCGAAGGTGTCGGCGTCGGCGTCGTCCGCGCGTACAATGTCCTTGGCTTGCAGCAGCTCGAGATCGCTGCCACCAACCGAAAACTCTTTACCTCCTAAACGATAGACGGCGAGAGCGAGGAGCCTCGAGGCTAAGAGATCATGTTCGAGGAGAACGCGAGAGAGACACAGCCGCGGTTGCACTCGCAGCCAGCGATCGGCAGGGCTGCCTGGCCCTGCGTAGGTGCGAGGTGCCTTGATCGGCCCCGTAGGCTCCCAAGCCCGCCTCTCGAGCACCTCCACCATCTAATCCTTAGTTTCTTCACAAGGCTTTGCCGGCCCCGCACCCTCCGGTTGCTCTTTCGAAACTCCGGCTTTGTATACACCACTTTTATTCCCCTCCGCCCGATCGATTCTTCCCGCCGCGATCACGCCCTCGCGGTCTCACGGTCGACGCTTTTTCTCCTCTTCTTCCACTTGCTGGCCCGTGGCTTCGTCCCGTTTCCTCTTCCCTTCCGCCTCTCTTCCTTCCGGAAGCCCGTGTTCTCTCTTAGCTCCGTGTCGTCTCACGTTCTCTCCGTTTGACGCGGGATCCTGACTAAAACAGAAACGAACCCTTTCATTTTCGCGTCTTCCGATTTCGTTCCGGTGACGGTTCGATGCCGTTCAAAATTTGGGGAGAACGCGGGGTTTTACTTCTCCGGGACCATTCATCGTAAGCAGAAATACACCGATACGTTTTACGGATAGCATTACTAGCCATTAGTCGGAATTAACACGGAGCAAACACGAATAACGCTCTACTGTAAACATTCTGATGGCGACTGTCAGATTTGGCGCAAAAATAATTATCTTCGATGGTGCTGGTGTAATGGAATCGCGACAGGGCGCCCCGACCGCCTTATGCATGCTTCGCGTGGTAATTGTTAGAATTGTACTTTTATAAACTTTATTTTCTAAAGGATTACAACGTATATAAAAATGTCAGAGGAAAGACGTCCGAAATTCACGACGACCCGTACCGCTTGACTTATTTCTACGGACTGAGGATCGTCGCTTTCTGTCCCTGCTAGGACTTCACCCCTCTTTCTGCTTTAAGGAGAAACAGACCCTTTTCCTCGAGACCCGAAAGTGGCGATCGTTGCATTCCAACAGTAATAAATGTATTATTTCTTTTTTCTTTGAATCGTTGAATACGCGCGATTCGACCGGCAGCTGCAGCCGAACAGGACTTTCGAACATCGTTTAACCTTCCCGTCGAACTTTTCAACGGCTGACAATTAAATTGTACCGCACCTATCGTTCCGGGGAGTCGAAAGTCGACGAAATTGCTTTCCGATCGTACAACGTTCGCGCGAAACGAGCTTCTAATGCCGGAGAATCTCCCATCGGTAAACGATACTCGCGCTTTTCGCAAAGCGAAACGCCGAAAATACGCAGGTATTAATCCGTCTTGTACGTAACTCGACGGAAAACAACGTTCGACGGACAGACCGATATCGAAAGGGTGCATCGCTTAACCAAAGCCTATACGAATTGCTTTAATCGTCGAACCAGAAGCGTCGGCTAGCTTCGTTGACCTATTTTAACGATCAAAATAACTCTCAAAATTACAGTCGAACGGAGACCTGTCATTTCACTCGGTTCTCGGTTTAATTTCGATCCCGAATCCAAGTGCTGCCGTAAGATCGTCAGATTTTCAAAATAGCTCCGTTCCAAGTAAAGATGGACTGTCCATCTTTCCATACGTATTCGTACCATTTATACTTATTGATCAAGTTTGTCTACTTTAAATTAGTGCTACGTGTTTCCAAATAGATTTCTAATTGGAAATATATACACGTGGAAAGTTTATTCGTGTATTGGTGGAATATTAGGTGGACTGGAAAGTAATGTCGTTTTTTCAATTTTTTTTCTTTCGTAATTTGCACTCAAGGAGCAAAATGAATCGTTTCGGCACTGATTATTTAGCTGCGAGAGGTGATTCGAGCAACGAGGCTCGAAATTATAATCCCTAAACAATAGAAGCTTCCAAGCCTCGCGTTCGAGGCCTTCCGCCACGAGTGGTTAGACTTCTTTACGTGGGGTCGCTCGTTACGAGGCAGAGTCCCCCGAGATACAAAGAAGCTATTGAATTGGCTTTTCGTAAAGAGAGTATCCATAAAATTTTCTCGCGAGACGAAGAGCCTCTTTGAACGAGATTCTCTCGACCAGCTTGTACACCGCAACCGACGCCGATTAGTTCTACTAGATGAGAGTCGCGAACATTATTAGCTCCCAAAGTTGATGTGTATATCGTATCGTACTTTCATAATTGCGACGCTGATAAAACAAAAATCGACTCTGTAACCGGTCCAGTTCGTTACGCGAGGACATCGATACCGAACCGACGCGTAATAAAAGGTGTTCACCATTTTAACCAAGTTCTGTTCCCTTCAAATATCCAATCGATCCTTTCGACGTTTAATAATATAACAAAAAGTATTCCCAGAATTTTCCGAACTCTAATTAAGAAGCGACGAAAGTGAAAATAGAAGTCGACGCGTTGCCGTCGTATCCGATATCAACGAAATATCGATCGTGCCGATATGTTTGTGTCACGTTCGAGTGCGCAAAATTACACCGCATAAAGCGAACCTTGAAATAGGCTTTCGAGCGAAAGGCTTTCGAAACGGTATGCATATGAAATCGAGCGCGCGTGTTTTCAAACGATTCGGGAGCATCGCGAACGGCGGCTATCGATCCTCCTTAAATATATCTGAAAATCGGCGTAATAATAGCCGAGGGTTTCGGTTGAAGATGAGCGGAGACTGTTTGGTTGTTTCGTTCGTCCTTGTTGTCGTAGCTGCCGGGACGAAAACATCACGCGACCGTGGCATGAATTACCCCGAACTCCGCGGAAGCGAAGACTTTACGAACGATCTTCGTAAAATCACGCCGTACGCTCGCGAACGAGGGCCGTTAGGTCGTGTTCGTACGATTTGTAACCGTTTTACGTTGTTTCTCCAATGAATACGCCGTCGTAGAACGTTTTCGCAAAATTTCGCCAAAATTCACCTTGCCGAGTCCTCTCGATCGAGCGTTGGCATCAACGAGATTGAACAAAAACAGGGAACTGTCCCGCGACGGAGACGGTAACCGAGTTTCCGAGAAATTAATTCGTTTCTTCTCGGGAATTAACGTCATTTCTCCCGGTCGTAACTCACTCGATTCGACCGTGAACTCGAGAGACCGAATTTACGAGCCACCGATGGCCCGTTCTGTTCTTCGAACGTATGCTAAACGTACAAATTATCGACGTCGGGGTATGCTAATTTAAAGGATTTTTTACCCACGTAAAAATGCCTAAAGGAACACGTCGACTATGCTCTTACGAGGGACGTCGGGTACTCGCGACAGTCTCTTCCGGGCTTTTCGTACCGTAAACCCAACTGCCGGATGCGTTCCGAATGATTGGCAGCGTTCCAAAGCTAGGAAACGTTAAGTTGCTCTTGACATTCGCGTCGGACGTAACGATTCGAGCGGATTACTTTTGAGAAAGGGACGATACGCGGTGTACGGTTATCCGAGGATCGTAGTTTGTAATCTTTACTTCGAAGATATCGTTGGACGAAGAAGAAAGAGGCGAAGCGAAGTTCGAGAGAGTCTCGAGGAAGTCTCCGACTCCTGGAGAAAAAAGTTGACGCGATCGATGATATACAAAACGAGAACAACAACTCGTCTCTGCGATTAGTTGTACGAGGAACCGTCTTCGAGCAAGTTCGGACCGCCTCTAGAGTAAAATCATTTTACATCGCGACCCACTCACGCGAACTCCGCCGTTCAAGTTCCGCGTACCTGCCGGATGCCGGAGTTTCTCTCTTTTCCAACGACTCCAAAAGTCGATACATTTTTCCTAGCGTAACACGAAACACCCGACTCGCGTTACTCTAGCTACTCGACGAAACTCGTTCGTGCCGAGGCGCTGCGTAAGTCCCTTACAAGATGGCGGCGAGGGTTCGTCAAACTAGATGGGACCGAGGAGACAGAGGATCACGCTCGCTCCGCGTAAACCTCCCCAGGGTTCCTCCACCCCTTTTTTTTCGAGCAGTCACATTGCATAGTATATACGAGGACCGGTGGCTCCTCTTTTGTTTATTTTCTCATCGTCGATATCCCTCGGTCGAGCGAGAGTCGTTGAAATAAACGCGGAAAAAAGGAAACCATGAGACTCGTATTTATTACCGAAATCAGACCCACCCGTTTGAAATAAAATCGGTGGGTCGCCGGAACAACAAACGTTATCGGTTAATATAAATACGGTGAATTTGAATTACGCGTACCGATACACGTACACAAAGACTGTCGCTTCCGAGTCGCCCCTCGAGTGCAAAGAGTCAATCCTTGGATAACTCGCGTGGAACTCGGACTTTTATCAAGAAAAGGTTATCTTATCTGGTTATCTCTCATCTCAGCCGAATAGCTAACGAGTATATTTTTCGGAAATATTCGAAACGCGAGAAAGCTGATACCTCCGTACGAGTAACCTCGATCTCTCGGACGAGCCAGGGTCCGGGTAAGCGGTAGGCTTTAATAATGAAGCGCTTTGCACTTTGGTTGACACAGAGCAGCGTTTAACGGAGAAGGGAGGTTGAGGTTGCGGAAAGATTGGGCTCATCCATTAGGACGGCTCAGGGTATCCTCCAAGAAATTGGGAAAGCGTCCAAAGCTTGGCAAACGAATCTCGACACTCGAGGCTCTCGTTTCTCGGGCTCTTGCGGTATATGTATACCGTTTCGAGGTTTCCGGATGTAAGATGTGCGTCTTTTCGGACATGCGGTTCGGCATCTCGCCAACGTTGCGGATGACTCGAACGAAAGTTTGCCGATGCAGGGCATACACGCCTCCCCGTATCCAAGAATAAGGAGCGAAACGATGACACGAATCGAAGAGTACGGGATCGGTCGTGTAGGTAAAGGTAAAGCGTTCGACCGAGGATCGTGGGTTCGAATCTCGGTGCCTCATTTTTCCTACGATGCCGTGCGTAATATCGTTAATTCTTTAGGTGGCAAGAGAAAAGTGGAGTCCTATATTTCGGTGTCAAAACGACTCTTATGCTCTCACCTGTTCCGTGTAGCAGACCAAACGCACTCGAGGAGACGAGCGTCGAAGGGGGGAAGAGTACTCCCTGCACTGCGCTATCCTCCTCGCTGGGGGCGACGCGACGCGACGCGAAGGAAAAAGGAAAGCTGGCTGGTGGAATCGAGGGCCGTACGAGCCACTCGGCTTCTTCGTCCTTCAACCGCCGTCAGGCTGTCGCGGGCGCATCTTGCACCCCGCACGAAGATATAATAAACCGCGAAACGAGAATTTCACCGCGTAAAAGTCTCGGTCACCCGCTGACGCGCCCTTCCCGTCTCTTCCTTGGACCGCCCCCACCTCCGCTTCCACCTGGTTGTCCGCGATCACCCTTCAACTAGACTCGCATTGGCCCGAAGCCAAGCACACGGTCGTTGTTCTCCGCGATGACTGCACGTAACCACGCGCGGGGCTCGATTTCAACCTTCGTTCGCCTCTCGACGCGTCGATCGACATTTCCGTGAAAGCTTAATGCCGATTAATCGCGGCGATAGGTCTTCGTCGTTTTACCCGCTCGACTGACATCTACGGGATCAGTGAAACCAGTTAGAAAACCTTCCTTCGATCGCCCAACTAAGGTATTCTAGATTTCGCGGGACGATTTCTCCATTGCGGAGGGAGAACTGGAAATCCGACGATTATCTCGACGGAACCGCGATGAACAGAAAATTACGAATCGACTCGTAACGTCTCGCGTATACGCAAGTGGAACGAGTCAACGGTTGATCGGACGGGTCCGGTTTGCCAAGGAGTCGCGAAGTAGGAGACGGTTCGAGAAATCGTTGCGAAATCGAATTGAAGATACAGTAAAGACTGAATACATGGAAGATGACTATCCCCTAGAACAGTGTAACTTGATCATATCTTTTTCCTCGGACCTCTTTCTCTTTCACTCCCAAAGCCTGTCCTTTTCCACGTTCGACGCATCGAGGAAGTGTATCTTCGAGAAGCGTATCTTCGAGAAGCGTATCTTCGAGAAGCGTATCTTCGAGAAGCGTATCTTCGAGTCGATATTTCGATCGGAACCGACGATTGAAACGAAGGAAGAATTTCCGACGGAACCGCTGCCGGTTTCTTTACAAAGCCGAATTCACGGCCAATTATCCGACGCTCGTCGAGCAATTCTAGCCTTTATGAACGGGGAGCACGGCGTGTCTGGCATCGGTGATAGAAATGCTACAGGTCGTCTTCTAACGTCGTCCAGTGGGCGAGACAGAGTCGGAGGGAAACGTAAAGGGCGGAAGGAGGAGAGCGAGACGCGAGAGGCTGCCAAATGAAAAGCCCACCGGTTACCGCGTGCGTGTATAGAGGCAAATCCGTGACGGACGATGAAATTTTAATACCGAGAAACGAAGAACAAAAAGCACAATTCTCCGATTTCTTTGAACCGACGGACATCGAGAAATCCGGTCGCGTTCGCGCGACATGCTTGGCGTCTTTAATACTCTCACATCTGGAGATCGTTCGAATCAAGTATTATTTTAATTCCAGGATGGCTCCTGCAGAGTTTCATCTCCGAGGTCCTTCGAAACCCCTCGCGAACTTGGATTTTATTAGACTCGAGTAGAATAATGGTACGTTTTCGCTTACGATAAATGTTGGGTTGTCTGGAAAGTTCATGTAGAAATTTCAACACTGGACGAGTTGAAAACAAATCCCTTAAAAGGTGGAAAGTAGGACACGCAAGTACCGGTCAAATTTATATGATATCGCGAATAATTTCTGGTTACGTGTCTAATAATCAAACGTTCGCAACGTCCCGCGTATTTCGGAACACACTGTATAGTCGGTTCAAAACGCCGCAGCAGATATTCGGAGAGGCGAACGGGAGCGCAATGGCTTATATGCATCAAGGCCTCCATCTTCGATTCGAATATGTCGCGACATTTGAGGATTCATACGAGACGTTTCGCTTACGAGCGAACATCCCGCGTTACGGTCGCGTTCGCCGACGAATGAAACGTTCTCCGATTACATTCCACGCACTCGAAAAGAAGGATATCGAGTCACGTAAATCTCGCGATAAAAGTGAACTACTTTCGTAGTTACGAAAGTTACGGAATTACTGAAAAAACCGAGTTACGAAATTGAATTATTAGGGGGGCCGAAAAGTAATCTTATCGACGTTTATTTATTAAAGAAGTCTTGAATAGTAATCAACAAAATAATTTCCGTAATTTTCTAACACTTTTTGTTCTTCGATTTTTACTTGAGAAACTTTTTTAAATCGAAGACATTTTGATTACTTTCGCGTTAAACGAATAAAAGCTCGTCTCGATGGTTGCCCGATGGAATAAACAATGAAAATAAATCGCGACACCGCGTGTCTTCGATCGTCTTTCGTTAACCGAGGGAAATTCTGCCCATTTCTGGACTGCGCGCGAAACGATACGAAACGACACGACGCGTTCTAACGACGGTTAATAAATAGCCGTGGCATCGGTGTATCGATTGCGAAAGAGGGATATACACGTGTACAAGTCCCGGAATCGCGGCTCGCGTGGAAATTGTCGGAGGCTAACCGTCGGCTCGCGTGGCACGACAAACCGCCGGTACACATCGAGAACGAACCAGTCGCGCAAAGGAGAGCTGGAATCAACAACCTTGATTACGCCCCAACTGTCGTTTCCTCGGTCAAGATAGCCGCAGTCGATTCTCCCTCGATTCGGCCTTTGTCCGCGATCCCGCGTACGAACATCGACGAAGTTTCGATGTTCGAAGTTTCCCTTTTAACTACGATCGTTGCGACGCGATTCTTTTAACGCGTTGCGTACGACTTTTATTTTTTTTTTTCTGCGTATGAGAACGTAAATTTACAACAAAGACAGGATTGACTGACAGATTGATCGACAGATTGTCAACGAGCGAACAGTGTGATACGATCCTAACCGATTTATATGCCTCTGCAGACTGCTTTCTTTCCTCGCACCTCTTTCTCCATCACTCTCTGTCCTTTTCTACGTTCGACACTTGACACGAGCCAAATGTAAACACGGAATAAAAAGCTTCTGTATTCGACGCGTTAAGAGATCGCTCCTGTAAACCGTACGATGGCCGACAACGGTCGGTCGCGGTCACTTTTTCACCTCGCGACGTTAAAGTTCGAACTGGCTATTCCGAACGACGATGCTCGGTTTCGTTTCGAAGCGTTCGTCCCGGTAACAATCGTTTCTTTATACATTCACGATCGCAATCGCGGGACGGTTTTACCGTGAGAAATCATTCTCTTTCACGCAATCGCGCGATTCGAGAGGCACGCGATCGTCGAGCGAACGAAAAGCGTCGCGCACTCCGCGAACGTGCTCGCGCCGAAGTGATCGTCCGTTCGTGCCGACTGACGCGCGTCGAATTCGCGGAAGAATATCGATGATTGTCGCGAGCCGCGAGAAGAAAAAATATAAAGAAGGAAGAACTGCTTTCGGAAAAAGGAACGAAAGATAAGAGACGAGGTCGAGAAAGCGTGACAGGGGGATGATGCACGCGTATCCCGGTGGGTCGAACACGAGCATCGAACTTGGACGTACCCATCGCCGACACCACGGCACGATTGCAGCCAATGAGATCGCGCGATCTCAGCCGCATTGGCGGTGCGTGAGAGAGGTCGCGGACAAAGGTAGCACACGCGGCACCTCGAGAAATCGAACGCGAATCCTCCTCGCGTCTCTCTCGATCTTCCTCGGCCGTTTCGACGAACATGCCGATTATTAATCAAACTCGAAGTTTAAAATTACGTTCCATCGCTATCTCTCTCTCTCGCGCTCTCTCTCTCTCGCTCGCTCTTTTTCTCCGCGTCTTTCTCGCACTCACTCCATCCACCCTTTCCTCGTTCATCCTCGTTCCCGTCGCTTTTTTACCTCTGTCGCCGTTCCAGTTTGCCAGCGGGTGCCGCAGCGGACGCGAATCTACGAGCGATTTCACCGTGACCGTCTTCCAGCTAACATTGACATTGGCATTGCCGTCCCGCGGTGCCGAAACGCGCGTCCCTCCACTGTTCTCTTGGTGCAGCAGACATCGAGGAGCCGCGAAGCGGAAGGTCGTCTATCATGCTCCACCGGATCGGTGAAATCGTTCCTGACGTTTCTCCTCGAAACAGCACCGAACTACAACGAGGAATCACGGTTGTATCCTCTTCTTGAAACAATCGCGACACGTTCGTGCACGCAGCGAACGCACAGCGTCATGTGGACGCGAAACCCGGCGATCACGCACACCGGTGCCGCAGACTACGATTAGATCCGGTTGCACCGCGACGAACCACCGTCCCGTTTCCGGAATCCCTATCCCCTTCACCGTTTCTCTCTCCTTTCTTTCACGTCCCCTTCGCACCGTATCCTCTCGATCGCCGATCGGCCAGCGGAGATCGCGCGAGCGTTACTCGTCTGCGGCCGAGTCGTAACCGCGAGAACAAACGGAAACAAAACGAGTCACGGAGCGAAGATCGTATCGCGACGAGGACAACGTCGACGACGACGAGCGAATCGCGCCAGGCTGCCGAGCGTGCCTTGAAAAGAGAGCGACGACGGGTCCGTAGAATCGCGAGGGCGACGAAAAGAAGGGCGGGGGGTGGGTGTAAGGAAAAAGGCACCCCGACTTAAAAGAAAAGGCGGGCGGCCACGAGACTCCCGCGCGGAGCCCAACGTTTCGCCTCACTGCCGGGCTCACTGCAGGCTCTGACGCACCAGCCTGCCGCCCCCCTGTACGCCGCCACCTCCGGCATCCCCTTCCGAACACCCCCGACTCCCCTTACTATCCGTTACTACCCCTTCGACCGCCCACCTTGCTTGCTCCTACCCTCGCCATCTGGCTCGATGCCTGCATCGCTGCCTGCATGCCTACCTGCCTACCTGTCCGACGGCCCGCTTCTTCGACTATCGGCCCGCCGCTCTAACCTCTATACGGACAAAGGCTAGGGGACTTGCATCGACACCTCCCTCCAAAGTCAACACGGCCCAAAAAATACCTACGACTCCTCGTCTTCTTTATCCACCCCCTCTCTCTCCCACGACCCCTGCTAAGAACCAACCCACTCCTTTTGTGCCCGTGCTAGCGCCGCTCTCTCGTGATCAAACTGGAGGGTATCGTGGCTATGCGCCGCACAGGCGCACCCACGCACACACACTCTCGTTCTTTCGGCGCACACGCGCATCCAAGGCGTGCAGAATACCATGCCAGCGGCCGGGCTACCGGCGCACACCTGCGCCATGCTCTCACCCCCTTCCAGACCCGAAAACCTGACCGCCGTGCGCGTTTTCCTTCTTCCCGCTCTCTCTCCCATCAACGTTCCTTCCTTAATTCCGCGTTCGCCCGTCTTCCTTCTTCCTACCCCTTGTCCGCATCGCTCCTCTCCTCGACCACCCTCGAACGACCGTTTCCTCGGCGGTAACGCGCTTGGTCCTCCGTTGGTCTCCATTCATACGAACGGATAGATAGAACCCTTCTTGTTTGTCATACCTATGTAACCACGCGTCGCGCGCTAACGATTTACTATCACCGTGGGGCCTGGTAATTTAAACCTACTCGAGCAGCCGCGAGTATATCGTTGACCGTGTTTGCTTTCTACATCGAGATAAGCCAATCCTATTGTAACGGGATCTTCGACGTGCTTAACGGTGCGTACGGAATCGGCCGCTTCGACTTCGATCTCCGACAAACGGGCCGTGCCTTTTGTTTTCCGTTTCGCTTTACGAAACGTTCGAAGAATCGCTCGACTCGAAGGTTTCGGCAAAAAACGAAATAACGATTGATATCGTACCAAAAGAAAAATGACCGAGTATCGATCACGTGTTATCGATATTGTGTTTATGAATTATTTATAGAAGTAGCCGTAGCTTTTTATGTTTGTTAGGAATAGTAATCCCGTCGGATAATAGAACGATCGAGGTCCGTTATTAAGCTCCGAGTTCGGATAGCAGAGTATTCGAAATTATTTAGCGTAATTATTTTCAATTTTATTCGTTCGCGTTGTTAATGATGCCGTTGCTATTATTACTACCGTTATTATTACGCGCAGGTACGATATTAGCATCGCGAATATCACGTAGAACTCCAGCACTCGAACTTAACGTTTCACATTTTTATCATCGCTACCGTTTTCGTTAATATCGTTATTATTGTCTGTTCTTTGAACCAATAAATGTATCCGTCTCTCTGTCCTTGCATTTCTATTGTACCTTTTTTCCTTCCATTCCCGACCATACCTTCTTTCATCTATCCGCGTTTGTCTTCGCTAATGGCGTCCGCTACCGTTTCCCTTTTGCTCCCTCGCGCAAGTACTTGCGTCGTGTATACTTCTTCCATAAATGTTCCCCGCCAGTCCATTCGTTTCGTCTTTCCTCCGTTCTTCCGTTTATCAATTTACGTTTACTCTTTGTTCTCGTCTTACTCCCTTTCGGCCGACGCTCTTCCGTTCTTTCGCGTTCTCGTCGAGGCTAAAGCAGTGGGAGTCGCGCTTCCTTCGGAGTAATTTCTCTCTGCAAGAGGTACTTTGTCTCATTCTTCTGTTCCAGCTGTAGCCGATAGTACGAGTTTATGCAATTAAGAAATTGCTCTCGGCTACTCCTAAAATCTTCGCGGTACATCGTCGCTCGCTGTTCGTGCTCTACCCACGAGAGAAGCTTCCAAATCCGAAAATTCTGCTTTTGATTTATCGTTCACGTAGGCGCTGCTATTTGTATTTCTCGCCGTAGGGCGGCGCGGTGGTGGATAGACACGCGAGCGTGAGCCACCGGTGGCACACGCCGTCCGATATTAACGCGTTAACCCTTTCGGTACTACCGCGGCCTGCAAGCGGCACCCACGAAACGAGTACAATTACTTTCTATAGTATCCATCACAAAGCTACAAAAGTTTAGCGTCAATCACGCTCGAGATTTTTACGAATGCCGGTGCAACCACTCTTGTGGGAAACTTTGTACCAAGAACGTATAACCGCGGCCAATCCCTCCGAAAGGGTTAAATGAAATCCTGATCAAAACTAACCACTGACAATCGACACTCGCGAGCACTCTCGAAAACGGCTTACTCCTTCGTTTTATTTCATCCCTCGAACCTCCGTGACCGGCGACTCGTACGCGAAATCCAAATCGACCTCGTGGACGTTTCTCGATTTATCGCTGTTTCTGTGGACGAGGTGTTCTAGGAAGCTCTCTCGCTCCGCGAGAAGTGCCCAAGTGTTTCGATCTTACAGAAACGTCTATGTTTCAAAGAAAAGAGTCCTTTTTGGTGAAACGGGAAAAAAACAGCGGTTCGTTACGCTACGCTAAAACGGAACCGCAAAAAGCATCGAACAACGAAACGTCTTCGCAAACGGGCTCCCCTGTTAGTATCTCCTCGGTTAGAAAGATTAATCGTCCGACGGCTTTCGTCCGGAAACCTCGATACGACAAACGAGCCGGTGAAATCGAGTCTCCGTGAAACTCGTACGAAATCGAATTTCCGTAAAGCGCGAATCACGTTTGTATCGTAATATACTAAAATCTCGATTTACCAGGCTAACTAGGAGCCGGGGGTGTTCGTTAGATCCGAATATCGGTTCAACCCAAATATCCGTGAAATAGTGTCTAGAGAGAACCAAAAGTTCGTTGCGTGACACACATTATATCGTACATGCGTTTACAGGTATTACGCGTTGGTTAGTTACGCGAGTGTACGCGTTAGGAATTTTCAAACTTGAACCGGGGGAGGGGGAGGGGGATGGTGGGGAGAGAGGAGGAGGCAAAAAAGAAATTAAATCTTCTACGAGGAGGTACCAAAGTTATCGACGATTTCTGCTTGGAATCGATCTCAATTTAAAGGACCTATTCCTACCATTCCTAGTATAAACGGCCAATTTTGAAAGAAAAAAAAAAGAAAGAAAACGGAGAAATATTCCATCGGATTATAAATGATTTTTAAGGTTTCTTCGAAAACCGTGCGATATGCAAATCAGATTATATATAGCAATCGCAGGAAAAAAGCGGAGAAGTCGGGCAAAGCTCTTGGAGCTTCTACAGGTGCTCGATTATCGGCGCGCTCCGGATTTTCGACTGGCGAACGATAGGCTGGATGACGATAGTCGAATCAGAGGCAATTCGGAGTTATTGCAGAGGGATTGTAATTTCCGGGGAACGAACGCTTAATACGGCAGAGGGCCGGCGGGGGATGGTACGAAATCGCGCAGATAGAATAAGAAGCATCCACTCACCGGAGTCTGCCGCTTCCGAACGCTTTTAATCAATCTTTATTTCGTCGAATCGGGCTCCCCAGCCCTTCGCCCGCCGCTGGCCGCTTTCGATTCCGATGGTGCGAGTTGATTGATACTGTCACGACCGCCACGAGACCATTTTCATCGATGGGTCATGTTTCGTTAAAGGGTCGTACACGGTTGGACGCGCGAAACGAAGACTTTGACTAAAGAAAAACTAAACAAATTCTTTCATATTAGTAAAAATTGCAGTTTATAAACCAACCGAAAATTATCGTGTTTAACAGACACACGTTAAAAAAAATATATATATAGTTTGCAAAGTGTATCAGCACGGTATAGTAACGTACTCGCTCGAACTACCATGCCACGGTATGCTACCGTTTTATGCTATCATAAAACCATGTCGCGGTGAGAAGATATCGATGATCTTTAAATTCCGAAAAAAATAAAGTTGTTGAAACGTTCTAGTCTCGATGACTAACGTCAATTTAAATACCAAATCGTTATGTGTGCGTACCTTATTTGCGTCCGAGGGAATTCGAGTTACGCCGTTCTGCGAATTTCTCGTAGCGTTTAAAACGTTCGGTGACTTTATCGCCGCAACTGATTTTCTTGGCCACTATTTTTACGCCATTTATTGACGCCGCGTACACAGGTAAAAGACCGAAACGATTTGGTCTAATTAATACGCGCCGGGCCGGCCGTTTACTATAAAGATAACAAAAAATAACTCTCGGTCAACAAGGGAGCGTTAAATAGATGTACGCGAGTACTGTAACTGCGATTGATATAATTTCGTTAACCGTGGATACGAGGAAATAGTGCACAGGGTATCGTGCACAAACAACTTTGCACGCGCGTTTGCGTAATTAATGCCGTGATCGATATCTTAATGCAAATAAGACACCAACGTAGCTAACAAATTCATTGTGTAGTTTATTTTATTCGTATATATAAATATACATTCAGCAATCATGAAAGAGTCAAATTCATGTAATACGTTTGCATACATTTATGTACACAATAGGGAACGTGCTTACGGACCATTCAATTCCATATTGCGAGGTTCCGCGTACATTGCTACGATACAACTCAAATATTCACAAACGTATTTTTAATATTAATAGGAGCGTCTAAATTCACTTTCACGGGCATTACCTTCGTACCAACCATAAATATACAAAATTTGGAATTTAATCAGGTCAGAATAACTGTATATAAATCAGCCGTCCGTACCTGCATACCTTGCAATATCCTTATCGAGTACCCAGCTGCGGTGAATTCCCCGACAGCTAGATACTCGATAACGTCGACTCGCCATTATACTAATAACAATATGAAATACAATACGTTATTGACGATTGCGTTAAATTCACCGTGCACGGTAACGAAAAATAAAAACGTTACGCAAAATATTATCGAGATCAATAATCTTGTACAGAATCGTAATTATTGTAGGGAGGGGGATCCGGACGACCTTCTGGAATTCTATATTTCTCTTCCACTTCTTGCTCGTTGTCGTCTTCGTATTTGACAGCCGTGAAGTACGATCCAGACGTTTGGAAAGTGTTGCTATAGTCAGGATAGTCTGAAAATATTCGTTAAAATTAAAATAATATTTCGCGATACGAACAAATCTCACGACTTGAAAAAGGAACTCGAATGACCGCGTACCATCGAGAGGCTCTTCTTTAATTCGGATCTCTTTCGTATCTTCGTCCTGACGATCGCCTCGATCTTTTCGATCTCTACGTTCGCGATCGCGATCGCGTTTATCTCTCTTGCGGTCCCTGTCGCGATCGCGTTCGTTGCTTCTGGAACGCCTCCTTTTACGATCCCTGTCGCGGTCGCGATCACGATCTCGGTCCCTCCTGTCGCGAGGTCGTTCGTCCCTTTGTATCTCTTCGATGTCCGGATCGGGTATGCGATCACGGCTTCGCCTGCGCTTTCGGTCGCGCGATCTGCTTCTCGATCGTCTTTTGCGATCGCGCGACCTTCTGCGTTCTCTGTCCAAGCGATCGCGGTCTCTGTGGACGTAAAAACAAACCTTAGAATTCCGTACTCGCATTTTAACATTTATTGTTGTTTATACAGCGGTGCAAATTGTTTGTTTACCTGTCTCTGTCGAGGCGTCCGGAGTTCTCCCTCTCCCGTTCCAAACGGTAACGTTCTCGTTCCCTTTCGTTATCCTCCCGACCGGAGTGTTTAATGTTCACGTCAGGACCACCTCTTCTCGTCCCGCCGAGGCCACCGCCGAGCCTTCGCGGGAGCCATCCTTTCACGGTCCTGGCTCGCTCCACGTCGACCAACACTCTGCGACCATCTATTTTCTTACCATCCGCATGCTTATACGCAGCTAAAAGTATCGATTATAAAAATTACCAACTATTCGCGTTTCCATACTCGCTATTAGAGTACGCTATAGGACTTCTACATCCCAGGGAAATAAATCTGAAGTGACAGAAAGGACTGTTCTGAAGAGACTTCAGTCATTATTATTTTTTTTCTTTTTCAAGCGAACGTCGCGATTAGGTTAAACGCCTTTTAAAGAGAGAACCGGCACTGAGATCGAATGAATATTTTGATTTCTTTTTTTTTTTTTTTTTTTCTACAAGTTCTGTAACTCAACGAAAGATACACAAACACCGAATGGAAGGACATCCCGAGAACTCGATCGCGAAACACAAGCGCGAGAATCGTGTAACAGTTCGATGTCCAATACTCGAACTAAATACCTACACACAAATTTTGTTCGTCGATTTATTTCTGTTTCCATCAGGTTTCTTGCGACATTTCGACAAGATTATCCAAGCTGATGACCGTCACGCGGAGATGATTAGGGTCGGTAAGGTATCGGCACATGTTATTCCTGATCACGTCCGTACCAATTGCAACGCACGTTATTTTATAAAGTAAAATGCGACGTAACGAGCACTCTCGCCGAATGACATTCGTATTTGCCGCGCAGCTAAACGACGAAACCGTGTTCCCGAGTTAGGCGCGAAGAGCGTGCAACCGGGCTGTAATCCGCTGTCGTACCGTGTTTCTAGAACGAACGTGGCCGATCCCGCCGTACCGTAGCGGTTCTCATTTCACTGTATAAAATCACAGATTACACGTTACACTCGCGGCCCATGAATCAGCAATAAAATGTACGGAATTTTTCGGTACCTTAAATCTACAAGTTTGTAAAGTTCAAAAAGTATAGCAGATACAAAAATACCTACCGCGGCTACTTACGTACGGAAGTTAACACAAATCTTAGAAGTACTTTTAATCGTGAAATGAACTCGTAAGAGACTCGCGAGCATAGAGTAGGCCAGCGCGTATGCTATTCATTGGGAAGGTGCCCAGTCTTCATATGTTCGTTCAATCTCCGAAGAAGTTTACTTTTCATTTACCTGGTGCGCTTTGTTTCTTTTTACTTACGACAAAACCGTGTGCGCAAGTACCGTATATACTTTACATTTACATTGTGTTCTAGTTTATACATTAAAATTTAACGTAACGTTCAGACGAATTCTTTTTCCGTTAGTTCGTTTTCTTTTTACTTTCTGTTTCGTTTTTCATCTTACACGGGGAACTTGGTTTGCACGGCAAAAATGTGTTACCCTCTTCCAACGTACACGCTTCCTTTTTTTTTTTTTTTTGTCAAATTTTATCTACACACGCTATCCAAGGAACTAACTAGATTTCAGATGAAAACCCGATACTCTTGGAACAAATTAGTATTCTATATCGAAATTGATATGTTCAAGGACTTGAATTGCAATAATCGATTAAAGTAGAATGATTGGATGACCCACCGAGTAAGATGATAAC
Organism: Hylaeus volcanicus; assembly: GCF_026283585.1. Lineage (NCBI taxonomy): Eukaryota > Metazoa > Arthropoda > Insecta > Hymenoptera > Colletidae > Hylaeus > Hylaeus volcanicus. Next base: position 30,317,796 of record NC_071977.1, read on the forward strand.
TAGCTAGTTTAAGACTTCGACATAAACGGAGATAGAGGCAAAGTAAAGATGCTCGAGAAAGAATAATCGATTAGTTTGGAGCATGCATTTTGGTACCAGACCTAACGAGAAAATGTTTCGTTTGTTTTTGTGGAGTCCATACGGTGCCCGATATTCACTTGGTACGTGTTCCCGCGGAGAACATATCTAACGAGTAAACTTAACCTACGAATATATGAGAACACTCCCACTGTAAAAAAGTATGGGTGCTACAACCATGATGCGCTAGGTTAGAATTTAATTTTGCGAGAAAATGCGGTTAAATTTTGCTCGATGACGTTCGAGTACTTCCTACGTGTAACTCGATTACGAGGTTATGTGGTCTAACTTTACAAGCACAAAATCTAATTGCTTGCAGAGCGTGTCCCTGAACCTTTTTCCTAAAAGCCCACCAATCAATTTCAATGTAGAATGCTAACTTTTGCGAAACCGCGTTATTGAAAAATAAAAGGAATTTTGGGCCAAAAATTAGCAATCGCAAGGACTCCCGACTTCCAACACTTTATGAGTGCGGTCGTTATTTGTCGACAAACCCCCGACGGGGGTATACTCGAGATCGCAAGTTTAACAAAATCAGACAAGATAAATAGGGTAAGCATAGACGCTAACAAACGTTGTTGTATGTTGGATCTTACCACACATACAAACCTATCATATCAGGCAGGTTCAGGGATTTTGCATGGAATAGTGAACGGCACTAGTTGCCGGCAGCGGCCGCCACGCTGTACCAAGAACAAGATAAAAACTGCATTAATCAAGACAGCCAATATTTCTTTTTTCAGTTGATTCGTTTACCATATATGCATTTACAGAATGGTAATCCTGCATGGATGTATGGCGGGACCCCCCGTACCGTCTGGTTTAGTACCAATGAAAATGGGTAGCCTAACTATAGCCCTGCCCCACTATATCTAGCTGGAAGTGACGCTAAGTAAGGTGAATTTCCAGACTATGGACTCGCCGAGGTTCTCAAGAAGGGATTACGTTTCCCGGGTTTTACTTACAGTGCATATCTCTTTCGTGCTCATACTCAATGAAAGCGTATCCTCTAGGCTTGCCATTTATCGTATTGTGAATTACCACTATCTGAAAAGTTAAAGGATCTCGTTAACAAGCTCAGATAGTCATATCGTATTCTATCATCTTACCTTTTTTACGGGACCATATACTTCAAATTCCCTTCTAAGTTTGGATTCAGATGTGTCATAGTTCTAAAAGAAACATGTGCATATCGATTATCCGATTACAAAAAGAAAAGAAAAAAAAAGGAAAAAAATAAGTCTGTGTTCTAAACGATACTCACTATTCGGGCTACAAAAAGCGTTTTGAAAGGGTCAGCGGTCACATTTGGAATACCAGCAGGATCCCATACTGCGATTTCCTGTTCTAGTTTGTATGCCACTTGCTCTGCGCGTTCCCTTCTTCTACGCTCGAGACGTTCTTCCCTGGTTTCCACGCGTACCGGTGGTGGTGTATCTTTAGGATCCTGAATCAAATATACGTTAATCGATCTTTCAATTACGCAAAACGTACAACGAAATCGTCGAATGTTTTCTACCGAACTCTGATCTACCCTGCTCGAAAATCAAATTTCGACAGTACGTCGGACGAATTACGTATACACTTTCGTTACCTCAAAATATTTAAGAAACGATCCAACGCCGATATAGCCTCCATTCTTCTTTTCGTGCGGGAGCTTGTTAACGGGTGGTAAATACGGTATAGGATCCCGCGGCGCAAACAGAGCCAACAAGTTCGGCGGCAGAAACTGCGTCATTTTCTCAGGTACAGGGAGGACGTGACACTTGTATTCTCAGTTCACAAAAATCATCGAGGCACACGGCATCTTCGCGTATCAAACACCATTACAAAATGGCGACAACGTTGCCAACATTCTATGGCTCGGGAGAGCCTCCATCGAGTCAGTAATATATCCTCGTACCGATAGATGGCTCTTTCGGAAATGAAAATGTAGCGTCATCTGTCGAACGAGCTTCGTCTCGTAACTTTTTCTTTGTATAAATGTAAATATCATGAAGCTGTATGAGAAGTCCTAACTGTGTAGTGTAGAAGTGGTATCAAAATTCCGAGCTTGAAGTTATTCATAACTTCAAGTTCGGGATTTTGATAACAGTTTTCTAGTAACTTTCTTAGGGAGTTGGATCTCCTTATACATTCTTCATGGTAAATATTAAACAACGTACATCTGCATATATTTTCTGAATCGTAAACGTATGTTTCGTAAACGCGCTATTCTTGTTTCAGATATTCCACAACACACAACGTAAGAAAAAAGGGTCACCGACCAGCGTCGTCGCGAACCAATGAAACTACTTCAAAGTCACGTGATTCTGTTTATCCGATTCCACGTTCCAGATGAACGCTATTCAGTAACGTTGGACGATAGAGTTTATGTTTACTTGCGACTGATACCAGTGGAGAAAAGTGAGGTTATATTCGAAAGGTAAGTTAACTGCGTTTATCGAATGGCACTGCGTGGGACTCTTTACAGGGCAACATTAATTCGTTACATTTCTAGGAGAAATTTACTAGCTACGGCATCAATCGAGACCCTACTCATTCGTGTATGTAGGCGTCTATGGTTGGTGACGAAGCTGGTGACTTTCTCTTAGAAGAGCAAAAATTAACGTTGCTCGGTGTATTTGACTTAGTTTCATGGTCAAACTTTTAACTGCTCGTAACTTCTGAAATAGTGGATTCACAATAGTGGACCGCCTTAAAACTAGCATTTTCGGATTTTTTTTCGACAAAAACCACAATATTATATAAAAAAAAAAACCTAAACATTTTAGGTCCGCCAAAGTGCAACCATTAGTTTTCTTTACGACGTAAAGATTTCGAGTCGAATACCAAATTGTTTAAACACAGAATGACAAAATCAACTCATAAACGGAACACAGGCTTACTGTCTATCGATATGTTATTATCCCGAATGTTTTAAATTGTCATCTTTGAGTACTTATTTGTTGAGAAATTACGTTAGGTGGCACTAGTTGGTTGTCACATATTCCATCTGTGGTAAAAAGCTGAAAATTATAAAATTCATCTTGTTATTGCCTAGCATTCTAATCACGTCGATATATATTTTTACTGTACTATCAAATTATTTAATTCGAAGAAAGCTTCAGAATCAAATTATTTCTGTTCTATAACTTTGTAAATTTGTAAATGTTTAGAACCCACAAGATGGCACTAGTCATCCATGAAATGTTCTTTTATGCAGCGCCAAACGGTAATACGGAGAACTATTATCGTTCCATTGGTGTTTTCGCGGGCCAGCTACCATATTGCTAATTTCTCCTTGGAATGTTCGTTTCCTTCGAATTAAACCAAGTATACGCACATCCCTCCCAAGACACAACAATCTACGGAAGGTTCTAAGAATTGTAAGTACTGTTACGATATTTAATCTGTCCGATGCGTTCCGTACAACGTAGCATAGTGTGAATAAGCAAATTTTATCGCATGGCTGCCATGACGTCATATCCGTTTATTTAGGATTAGCACGCATACACATCGCCTACGAACTCGAATTATTCTTCAACGACATACCTTTTATTTTTTATCTTTTAATCGAGACACTGACATTCGTATTTCCACAAATTAAATTTCTAAGAGCGATCGTAGTAAATATGTATATATATATTTCCAATGATACGAGGTTTCTCGAAATGGAAACGTTAGAATTTTGCAATCGTCGCGATTAAAACTGTAAAGACATTCTATGCATGTTTGATTCGAAATCGAGCGTATTTTACCGTCGCACGAGAACGCTAAACGAGGAAGAAACATCGTAATAGACGTTAATTTTACAGCAAACAGAATTTTGCGATAAGATACGCGCGTTACATCATCGTAATTGCACCGTAGCTACGATCTATGCTCCTCTATAACGTACGAGGTCTCGGTGTACTTTGCACTATATGTGCAACAATTAGCAAGTTTTATCGCTCCGAGGGTTTTTTTTTATCCGTTGTATCTTCACAATAATCAGCGGCGACATCGGAACGCTGACATACTGCAACGTAACGGATTTCACGCGAGACAAATAAACATTTTTAACTTCCTTCGAGAACACCCACCGCTCACTGATTCTCTATTACGTTATCGTATCGCGTACGCGACGGTGGCACGTATTAACAATAAATACTACCCAAACGGTGCAGCAATACCGTCGCTCGATTAGAATTCTCTTTTCGGCTCCTTCGATATTCGAAGGAAAACGTTCGATCCAAAGATATCGAAGGAACGAATAGAGTCGTTCGAGCGAGGAAAAGTTCGCGTATCCGAACGCGCGGGCTTACGTCAGCGTAATTAAAATGCAAGCAGAAATCACACACGAGCGCGTATTTCTGTAATACACCGCCTCGCCGAGGACGCTAAAATAATACAAGATGGATTTGACTTTCGTCCAATATTCAACGGACCCGTATGCGTACTCACGTTCACGCGCTCACGCGTTCCGAATAAAGAACGCGTGTATAGGATGCTCGATGCGCGAGCTGCATCCATGTTCACACGTATGCATAAGTCAAGTGCGCGCGCGAACGCTCTGCACTGCGTAAAACTGCGTGTCGTGGGTAGATTCCTCCATTCGAACGTTAAATTTTATTTACGTACAAGAAGTCAAGAGTAACCGTTCGACTTTCCCGTACACTCGAAAACTATGCCACGTGTGATAAGACACACACCGAACACGCATTTTTTTCCAGATTACGACGCAACATCGATGGATAGATAAAAAGAAAGCGAGATCTACGCGCTCCCAAACGGACTTTTTTTCCAATCGCTTTTCTCGTGACTCGTCGCTGGTATTTCGCTGGTACCTTTTTTGATCGACCTGATCGTTGTCGTGTTTAGGCTAGTTTTCGTTGGAAAAAAAGCTCGCCGATTCGTCGATCATGCGAAGTGCAAACCGATTTTGTAGATCGGTAAGAAGTATTCGTACGGCAAGCAATTTAAAATGGAATTAATAAGAAAATAAATAAGAGGTTAACATTAAAAGTAATAATCTAAAAAATCTACTCTAAAGATAAGTAGGAATGTTGGTTAATCGAATAGAGGTTTTATTTTGAATTGCTTCTTGTACGAATACTTATTACTAGACTGCGGATTTTTATGCAAAATAAAATCTTTATAAATGTACCTAGAAAAATTGAACGTAATTAGGAATTTCTATTACTCTGCAAATATTATAATATGAATTCTACTTTCAATACTTCTTATATTCTTGCATAGTCTGTGCATTTTGCAGTTTTCTCATACATTCAAATTTCCCATTAATGCATAAAAGTCCGCAGTCTACTTATTACATTGACTGTACGTCCGATTTTGATACGAATGTATTTTTAAAATTGCGAACAATTGTTTTCCGATGTTATTCGTCGCAAATGTAATTCCCGTTGGGATGGTAGCGGGTATTTACATCGCAGCTTGTACATTTTCCCATTAGATCTTACCTGTCCACGGGTGGTGCCCCTCGCGCGGCCCCATCCCCTTCCACGCGCCCAGACCGAGAGAGAGGCACGTCAGTGTAACGCAGAGCGTAGAGCAGAACGGACCGAAGCGTCTGCGTCGTCGTGGAACGCGCATCCTAACGGTACGGGAGTGGGGGAAGCTCTTGGACACGTACAGTGGCCTGCGGACAAGCGCACGTTAACGCGAGGAACGTCATTGGTGTAGCGGTAAGTTGTATTTTCAGTGTCTCGGTTTATTCGTTTTATTGTAACAACAACTCATGATAAATAAGAAGCGAAATAATCTTTCGTACGAAACATTGAAAAGTGAGTAGGGACAAGTATGATACACATTCGGTAACTAGAAAAATGACTTTTCGAATCGATCCAAACACCAAATCCAGAAGCAATATTTTCACCGGAGTCGTGCGTCCAAGATTCGCCGTATAGATCGATAACGTCGCGCCTTATCTACAAGTACGAGACACAGTCGGTAACTAGAAAAATGACTTTTCGAATCGATCCAAACACCAAATCCAGAAGCAATATTTTCACCGGAGTCGTGCGTCCAAGATTCGCCGTATAGATCGATAACGTCGCGCCTTATCTCCCAATCGTAGCCAACGTTCGGGCCACGTTCTAACGTCGTATGACGCGCAATTACCGTACAATCACGATTACGATCGCTGGCAACCAATAGCGGTTTTTGTTTACTCACAAGTGTAGAACGCATAATCGCGAAGCAATTACGCGTCCAGTATGCCGTGCGTCCGCTTAAACGCTGATTACTCGACTCGCCCGATACGAGCTGTGTAATTGCGCTCGCTTTCTTTTTTCTCTCTCTCTCTCTTACCTACAGTTTCAACGTCGTTATACGCGTTACTGTCGTCGTGTCGACGACGTACAGCGGTTGCCAAACGATTGCACACGGTGTGTTTATTAAAATATTAATAGGTATTGAAGCATCGAAATATTCGAATACGGAGAAATCGAGGCTTGTTCGAGAGACGCGAACCGTTGGCAGCTGCACCGAATCTACGCGTTCCGATATTCACGGTGTGTATCGGTACGCATCGCGGTGTCCTTATCGAACGCAAGCAACGGCATAACGGATTCAAGGAGAAGTAGAGGGGAAAAGAGAGAGCGATTATGGGAAGGGTCGCGGTGGCAAAAGACGGCTGTGAATATCGGAGCATGCACGCACCCTCGGCCGAGGAGAAGATTCGATTCCGACGGGCGTCGGCACGTCTCCGCTGAGTCGTATGCCGAGCATACCCGCGAGAATGTGCTCGTTTCCCCGGCTGCCATCTTGGTTTTGCGTGATGTCACAGCGTGGCCTACTTCCGAGCGCTCCACGTGCAAGGGTCGTCGGACCCTGTTCTCCTCTAGCCCCCTTTTGCCTAGACAGAGCGCTGTTGCTGTCTCTAAAGACCTACCAAATGCTCTAGCGAACCCTCCTCCCTTGCGGAGCCAACCAGCGCCCAGGATTCCTCCGCACCCGACTCTCTATTCGCTTCCACCGCCGCCCTGTCGATTCCTCTTCCTCTTCCTTTACCTACGCTCCCCTTCTTCCAATTCTTTCGTCCTCCGCTTCTGCACGCTCCAAGCTTTTCGTCCAAGTCTTTCTCGACTTCCCTCTCGTCGCTTTTTCATCGATTCATTTAATTCGACGATCAACTTTATATACAGTCAGCGTAACAAGTATTAGGTTGTCCCGAAAGTTTCTTTCGCTTTATTAATAAGTAATACATGCACAATATTTGAGCCGTTTATTTTGAAAGTGGCCCAACCTCGTTTATCTTCGAATCGAGATATTGAAGGGTTTGCGTTTCAATGAATTTAAAAATATACGTATAGGATACTAATGTGTCGTACTGCTCGAGTGTATCTAAGGGTGTTAAATTTATAGTTCCTATTAAAATAGGGCCAATTGTTAAGTGAATAATATGCGTTTTCATATCAAGAATGGAGTTGGGCCACTTTCAAAATTAACAACCAGATTCGTTATAAAATTTGAAGGTGCCCAAAGTCCATTCAGCATCGTTTAAGATGCTGCAAATTGAAAAAAAAAAGTTTATTATTATTATATTATTAAGAACTACTGGAAATTATCTCTTTCCAGTACTGTAGTTCTTCCAACGTGTATTTTTACTCTGTTCGCTCTCTCACAATTTGCTAATCATCCTAGCTATCATTCCATCTAGTGAGAGTGAATTGAAGTAGACGTGTGTAGTACGCGAAGCGCGGCAGGTTCAAATGAAGAAAGCCTACTTTCTTTACATATATATATAATACGTAACAGCATTCGTAAATAAATAATTCACCGTTGTAAAATTTAAGTGTAGGATTCGAATGCGAATTCCAGGCCCTGCGAAAGGTCGCGCCGGCCCTGATCGCACACGAGATAACGATGCACGCGTGGGTACGCCGGTTTTCCAATTCGACGGCCACCCACTTTTCCCGAGTCGAGCGGAAGAATCCCAAAAAGGGTCGACGCTCGATTTATAGCGCTACTTTCGATCTTACTCCGCGTGTGTCTTTTCGTCTCCCGACCACCGTTGCGCGTTCCTTAATCGTCGACGAGAGTCTCTCCGTGCTCGAGGTCGACAATCATCTCGGACTCGACGCTTGGCACATTTTTTTTCCCGGCTCGAACGTAACGGCCGCGCGTCCGTTGTTGCGAAAGAATGGAATCGCGAATACGCGTTTCCCGCGCCGCGTAATTACCCGGACGCGTTGAAAACGTCGAGGATCTAATCGAATCAGCCTCGTCGCTGGCTTCCATCGGAAGTATATTAGCGCGCGACGAATGAAACAAAAATGTTTCTCCGCGAGCCAGATGGGTGATGGAAATGTAATTGCGGTTGGGCGTCCAGTCCGTCCGCATCGATCGCGGGCCGCAGTTCGTAAACTAACCGGCGCGCCGGGTTCCAGGTCACTGGGTCAACCCTTCCATCGATCCAACCCCTCTATTGAAAATTCGCCCGCCTCGAGACTGTCCTCGTCCTCGCCGCTGAAACCTACCCACCTCGCCGTTGCATTCGGCCCTTTCGATCGTACTCCCTTCTCTCCTCTTTCGCATCCAGCCGCGATACTAATTATTTACGAGTCCTCCGCCGCGGGAAACTCACCCCCTAGAGACTACGGATATTTCCGTACGCGGGCCTTCGCTCGAATTTGCCCGTCTATTTGCGCTCGTCTCCCACGAATAGTCATCGAAGCCCACCGAACACTCCGCCCCGAGTACGACTCTTCTTCTGCTTCTTTTAACTCTCCGATGTCGTCCTATGCACCGCTTCGTTTCTCGACTTATCTCGGATCCGTTTCGAACTAAAATACGACGTGTCTACGTTTCAGCTTAGCTTTACAAATCTTCCGTTCGCGTTATTTATCTCCGTTGGGCGGAAGCAAGAAATAGAATAACATAGGTTTAATTCGATGAATTTTATTCCGACGCTTCGAGGTTGTCTCTCAACCGACACCCAAACCGTCGAACTCGACGCCGGTGTTTCTATTAGCAAGCTTATCGCCCTGCACCTCTGAGAACCGAGAACCTCTGAGAACCGAGAACCTCGAGGACTTCAAACGGAAACGTGATTTATTTTTGTTAGAAAACTCGACGATTCCCTGCGTTTCGCATCGAATCGCAACTCGGTGTTTTGCAACGTTGTCCGAAACGTCGGGTTACGCCGTTCCGAGAGCCGGCGTAAATAACTGACGACATCGATTGTAAAAGAAATACCTCGAAATGTCAAGTTCGAGGCTCCGTCGAACGAGAAAATCGTTGGCGGAATCGTCGGTCTCGTTTGTCGTAACGCGCGACCTTATTTTTTGACTAGAAACAGTTAAATTTCAAAGACGCCTGCTCGCGTTGCATAATTCGGAATAAAAAATGGTCTCGATAGTTTTCCGTTCGTGGAAACTTTGAAACGCTCTGTAGGCGGAATGGAATACAGGGAGTTACGAGGGAGCCCGCGGAAGCACACTGTGCGAACAGAATTTCGCTCGGAAGCATGCGCGCTCGGCTGGGGTGAATCCGGGGCTCGATTCCCTTTTCCCCATTGAAATGTTGCTCCCTTTGCCTCCTCGTCTCTGTATCGAGCCTCCACCCTGTGCTGGTTGCCTTCCAAGAGGCAGGTGGCATCGGCATCAGGGGATCCGCTGAAACCATTCGAAAGAGCACCGACGCCGACGGGGAAGCGAGTAAAAGTAAATTGTTATTCTCGTAAACAAAACGATCATCGCGTCCCTTGGCGATGGAAAGCATTCGGCGAAAAAACGAGCGACTCTAACGACCCGATACGTACCGATATATACCGATCGATGACGAAGCAAATAACTTCCGTCGAGGGAGTTTGGCGAATAAAATTAAACCGGATTCGGAATGACGTTGCACTCTGATATAATTTATACGACCGATTATTTTTATACTCTTTAGACGAGGACTCCGTCTCGAGCGAAACGGGACTTTGACGACAGAAAATGAATGCTAATTCACCGAATAATTTCTCCTTGACAACGGTATCAGAAATTAAAGATACGACGCGAAAGTGTCTTCCATTTACGTTACGTGTTCCACGTATCGCGGAAAAAAAGAGACGAAATGTCCCGTGACAAGCTCGACAATAGGGGCTGCGTGGTAGTGGGGGATAAGAGCGGCCGGGACGAAGGGCGGGCGAGCGGAGGATCATGGATAAGAGCGCGAGAGGGGTGGGGGTAGGAAGAAGGGGAGAGGAGAAACCAGGGCGCAAGTATTGATCCCGCGCCGGGTGGTTGACACATTTACCAAAAGCTTCGCGTGGTCTAGTTTCGGTCTGAGGTCGCATGAGGAGCGTCGAAGAAAATACGTAATCAACCCGTCTTTTTCGCGTTGTTGAATTTTCCACGAGCCCTAACGACCTACATTCCGGTTAATTAAAGCTTCGATCGGGATTGATTTCTCTTGCGGCGGCCGGCAACGAAACGTCGCTCCCGTGCGCCACATTCGTCCATTGTTCGTCGAATGAAACGGGACACGAAATAATCGCGACCGTCGACTACGATCAAACGGAATATTAATTATCGCGTAACAGCAACGATTTTCCGTCTCATCCTAAAGCATCGTTCGTGCCTCTTCCTATTACGCGTACTCATTTTTCGAGACGAACGAACCAATTAAATGTATCGGGTCGTCCGGAAAGTTCATACCTATTTTTAAGAAAAATTCAAAGGCATATTTGAATATTGATGTATATTTATCGAATTATATAAGGAAGGTAAAGGTAAGGTAAGTAAGGAAGGAAGGTAAAAAAAAATTCCTCTTAAGGAATATACACATTTTATTCGTTTTCAGCCATTCCGATATATTCAGACCTGTGCCGCCTACTAAAAATCGCCATGGACTTTCCGGACAGCCCAATAATTTGGCAGCCACGTCGAAATTAATCATCGAGCCGCCAATAAATATCCGACCTTTCGCGTATCGGCGTCCGTGAAAATTCACGGTTCTCACGCGCGATAACCGTCACCTCTTATCGTTCCCCCAAAACCAGGAAAAGAAGGATTAATCGCGATAAAATATCTTTCCGCGAGTCGGGTGGACTCGTTCAACGCGATATCCCCCGACGTTAAATATACACCACGCGTTGTTTACGATACATGTGTACACACGTATACTACCGTTCGTCCGACCGATTCGCTATCTAATCGTAGAATTCGCGTATTCGCGCGAACCTTTCTTTGCGTTCGAAATTCGGGAAACCGAGGCGTTCCGGAAAAACCCGGACCGATTTCGTCGAAAAAGACACGTCGAGGAGTTTTTTTTTCGTTCCCCTTCTCTTCAGTCCGGACTCTAGCGTAACAACGCCTGGGAACGTTTTCCCACGGAGCTGCATCCGTGAATGCGAGTTACGGGAGAAGAGACGAGAAGGGTGGGGCAACTAGGGAGAGAGAGAGAGAGAGGGAGCGAAAAAAATGGAAAAATTAAATTGGTGATCTCATACGGGGAAATCCCGCGGCCTGAACTCGGGAACGCTGCCAAATGGGTCAGAGCTCGTATCGAGCTGGTACAGCAGCGTTGTACTGCTGACCTCAGCTCCCCGTTGCCCTCCTTACCCCCTACCCCCTTGCTCCCTTGCCATCTAGCCCCTAACCCCCCGCCCTCGTCACCCTAGATGGCGATCTAGAGCGTTTCTAGAGCGAGGCCACCGACGGAGACCAACTATTCCGTCGTGTTGGTGGTGGTGCTGCTACTGCCACTGCCACTGCTACTGCTACTGCTGCTGCTGCTGCTGCTGCTGCTCATCTTATGTCACCCGTTCTCTCCTATTGTTTCGCGAGCACGGCCGACATATCGAGCGGGCCTGGCTCAAGGTAATTAAATGAAAATTAACACGGCCGCGTTTTTCTCGATATCAACGAAATTACGTGTAATCGTCGACCACTTGACACTTCATCCCTCGCACTTGAGCATGCAGCTATTACACAGGATGCGGCTAAACAAATTTGACCTCTTAATAAAATATTAGGTCGTCGTAAAATTTCGTGCCATTTATACTTCTATTTCTCAAATTAATATGTTAAACTCTCGAGTGTCACGAGAAAAGATAATCTGTCTCATTTCACGATAGTTTCTCACCTCTGCTCCTATAGTCATTATACCGTTACTAGAAAATTTCTGTGATTTTTTTATTAAATTCCGACACGGTCTTCGGCACGAACTTGTGGGACGACCTGATACCATGAAAACTTTATTTCTTCGCAACACACAAATTTTAACAACAGGGATTTTATAAACAACAACTCTGGCTATAACATACTTGCTTGAATCGGGCAACGATTGCTTCAATTTTTCCGGCATTGTTAGACACCTGAAAGATGTATGTTCGCAACAGGGCGGGGCGGTGGTACACGCCATCCGATAGACGTATTAGCGTGAGCCACCGGTGGTACACGCCGCCCTATGAAAGAGTCGAACACGAACCACCGGTGATACACGCCGGCGTGAACGTGTTAAACAGTTTGGAAAATTCTGAAAAAAAATGTTAAGATTATGCTTTATTCCTTATAAAATACTTGGTTAATACAGTTCATGTTTTATAACACTGTAACATCGTTAAGACTATTCTGAAAGAACCGGTAGAAAAGACGAGTAAGAGGTTGATCGGTGGATTACTGCGGTAGTGAAATTCACTAAAAGGAGCGACGTAATCCAAGGCCGGTGCGATTCGAATCCAACAAAAAATACATTTACCTTCGTTACCTACAGTCAATCGGGACGTAACGCAACGCGGAGAACGGTATCGCGGGAATACGAAACTTTGCGTCGAACGTACCAACGACGCCGCTTAATTGGTACGCTTTTGACACTAAGTGCTGAAAGTATAGGCCACGGCAGGGTTTTACGTAACGTTCGAGATTCTTTTCCACGCGTAATCCGAGAACAATTTCGATCCGTTACGACGATGTTTCGAAACGAAACTCTCGCGGTTACTTTTCATATTTTCGTAGTTACACGTCCTGTTCCGTAGTTGTAAGTTTCTGAGAGCGAAGGCTCGTAGAGTAGGTCAAACCTGTGCGTCTGCGCTTGACCATAATTGCGAGACCGCTACCGAGAGCGCTTAATTTAGCAGCGTCGCAAGATCGTAGAATTACGCGAAACCTCGCGTCGTCGTTTCGGAAATCGCGACGAGGTTCTCGGAGACGTCGCGACCGGGAACGAAATTTTCGACGGAACGAGGCAGAAAACAAACGGGAAGAAAGGAAAAAGTCAAAGAGGGTCGTTGGACGGTTTCTCGAATGCAGCACGTGGCACGGGACACGTGTCTAAAGGTCGTTGGCCGTCTATACCAGATTTTGTTTGATCCCTCTCTCCCTCCACCTTCGTCTCTTCTCCCTTCAACCCTATTCCCAAACCCCTCCTCCCCTTTACCTGACTCTAGCCTGACCAACTACCGGGAACGCGTACGAAACATATCGATTCAAGATTTATCGGGGAGGCGTTGCTCGGAAAAATGTCGTCTGTCTCGGTTAAAAGTCCCAGCGAGGTTTAACGAGTCGTGGATGTCGACTCCACCGTCGGAAGTTATGCGTACGTAGTTTCGAAAGGGCTTCCGTGATACTCGGACTCGAAGGCGTACACCGGCAGACGCGACAGCGTCGATTCCTCTTACCGCGAACGAACGGTCTAGAGAAATCGAGCAGTTTTGGCTGTTCGTTGGGACTCGACGGGCGTCGTTACGTAACTGGATGCAATTTACGACACGGACGGAGTAATTCTTGACGCAACGCTGAATCGCTAGCGAGCACCGCCGAGGCTGAAACACTGCAATCCCTACGTGAACCAACCGCTATTAATAGGAACCAGCCGCACCTATTTATCTTGCATAGGAGAGTCAAGTGCAGCTGGCCGACCAGCTACTCTACTACGCGCCCGAGCCGACAACGAACCTCCCGATTAACGATAGAACGTTACGATCCCGCGATCTGTTTTTCCGCTATTTTTCGAACGCGACGTTTCGTACACTTTCCACCGTTCCATTTCTCTCCGTGGCACGGTTCGTTTCGTCTCTCCGTTTCCCGACGCAATTACATACATGCTCTACATACGGGAATTCGTTTCCTTTGATTTCCCCAAGGTAAAAGACAGCTATCGATAACTGGCCCGGATGTCTCGCGTTACGAAATTATCCGATGAAATTTGAATACAGCCGACGGCGCGAAGAATTCTAGAATTAATTACGATTACGAGCGTGCACGCGACGTGGATTTAATCGAAGTTTTTAGAAAGAAAGAAACGAAACTGAAAACGTCGTTCTCGCGGCTACCCACGGACGTTGCGGCCCGTAATTAATTTAATTCTCGTCGAGGGGAAATTACACGTACCAATTAGCATCCGTGGTTATCGCTCGTAGGAAACGCGCGTCTTTCGTTCGCTCGATTCCCAAGTGCGCGATCGAAGCAGGAAACAATGAAGGCGATAATAACCGCGAAACGTTCTCTTAGCTGACACACGCGTAAATGTATCGCGCACGCTCGAATTTCCATGCACACTCCTATACAACCGTTCGCTTCTATATTCTTATACACGTGTTCCGGGTGATAAGATAAAAGGTGACACATTTTTCGAGACCAAGAAACGATCCATTTCACGCGGTGCGTATCTATTAAAAAATCTCTATCGCGTGCAGACTGGAGCCACGAAACAGCCGTTCGGCAACATCGTAACTAGAGTGTACGGGTTGATAATATGCGAGCACGTTTCGAACTAGAATATATCAACGTTGTTATCTTGGTTGGAAACGAAGAGTTCACGGGTGACTTCTAGTTTGTAAACACACCGAAAAGAGCGTCGAGAAACGCGGAATCGTTCGATTCGAATTTCCCACGTGAAAACCAAGGAGATTCGATAGCCGAACCCGTATAAAATCAAGGCCGAGCGATCGCTAACTTTCCAAATGTAAATTCTTAATAATTTATACGCATCACGGTTGACGGAGCTTCGCGTCGGAAACTCCCGTCGAATGTTTCGATACTCGAATACGTACCGTGAGAAAAGAAAATAAAGAAACTTCAGAAAATTAAACAAAATTACGCCAAGTACGTGAAAAAGTGGAGGACTCGAGGAGTTATCGTTGAAAAATAGAAGATCCTCTTAAAAAAACTACAAGAAAATTAGAAAAAGGTGTGAAATCGAAATAAGCTGCCAGATGATTTTCCTAAATTTCCGCGGCCTGAAAAAGTCAAATGCTTGGCGTGGCCAGGCAAGGCATTCTTAGATCATCGATACCCATACTTTCTCTCTCACAGACTTTCAGGTCATTTGTCAATTTAAAACTCTGACAATATTATGAGTACACTTTCATTGTATCGGGTTTTAAAATATTTCCAAGGTCATTCATCGATGCCGATACCTTTTTACTCTCGCAAGCTTTCAGATAATTTGTCGTACTCGAATATGTACCGAGAGAAAAGAAAACAATTTCGTGGTACTCGAATGGTTCGAGCACTACCGCGTCAACGAATCCCCCGTTAGATTTTCCCCGTGCAAAAGTCGTCGTCCTCGCAACGCGACTTTCAGCTTCGAGATCCTCGGAGAGATCCGCGAGACTTGGTCGCGTTAACTCGTGCACAAGCTCTCGTGTAAACCGGCCGTACGCATAGAAAACTCGCTTCCACGCCTATGCATCCGGACGGACGTGCGTACATACCACGTGTCCTACCCCTCGCATGACTAAATAGGTACTGGGAGCACGTGGCCCCCCACCACGCGGCCCTACCGTCCGTCGGACGCTCGCGAGAGAAAAAAGACGAGAAAACAGACGACACGGGGGAGAGGTGCGCGTTTCGAAGAAGACGAAGCAAATTCGGCAAAGACCGATGGCGACTTCGCGAAACCGAAAAGAAGAAACCGAAACGAAGAAAACGAACGGTTCGACCAACGAAAATAGACGGCTACGTTAGATGCCGAACACGCGTGGAGCAGAGATGGAACAAATTCTCGTTTAAGATACGTTTCGAGTAACGAATAATAAATCGACAGCAATTTTCGTGGTTAACCGACGCGAAAGGAATGTTTTAGGATTTGTGTTTTTGAGGTTAGGGAAATTTTTGAATAACTGACACTCCACGGATACCTTTTCGAATGAATGTATATACAGGGTGTCCCAAAACTCGGGGAGGAGCCGGAAATGGGGGGTAGCTGAGACGATTCTGAACAACAATTTCCTTTGCAAAAATGTCGGATGGGGCTTCGTTAAGGAGATATTAAGCGAAAACCCCGACCAATCAGAGCGCGAGTATGCCGGTTGAGCGTAAGCTACGCGCTAGGCGGCCGCGCTCATACGCTACTGCGGCCGCTCCAACGGTCTGCGCGCGCTCTGATTGGTCGGGGTTTTCGCTTAATATCTCCTTAACGAAGCCCCATCCGACATTTTTGCAAAGGAAATTGTTGTTCAGAATCGTCTCAGCTACCCCCCATTTCCGGCTCCTCCCCGAGTTTTGGGACACCCTGTATATATATATTAAGTAAACAGAAAACTTTAATTACAATTCTAGTCTTCAAGGAACATAAAAATACAACTTTCAATAATTAATATAATGCAACAGAAATTAAATGTTTGTACCGCACGTGGCACGTGTAAGGTAGAGAACAACTGTGAGAAACCAAAAAAAGGATAAGTATAATAAGATCATCCAGCAGGTGGCAGCCTAGCCATGCCACTGCTCCACAATATAAAAGGCGGATAATTCAATAGAATGTACCGATTTAGTTTGTTAAGCTTTATCTCGTAAAATAGCATCCATCGATCGTTCGTGCCGCGTTCTAATCGAACCGCGATTTCATTCGGCGTTGGACAAATCGTAACGTTGTTCGGTAACATCAAGCATTTCCGTGCCGCTACACACCATTACAAATTGCGCTCCGGTTGTTCGAATACGAAGATAAATGGATCCCCATCCCCTGGTTCGGAATCTTCCACTTATCATAGCAATGGCGCAACGAGACACAAAAATATCGTGTTTCGCGTCGCTCTGTCCGACCGTACAACAAATACGTTAACCACGATAACGAACGGTTTGTATAAACCAACAATCGAACGTGTTCTCTCTCGTCGCGATACTCGCGTTACTCGTTTAATATTCGCGTTCGAATTCTTCTTTCGCGGTGTACTCGAGCGACCTTGATTGCTCGGAGTCATCACGGGATGCAAACTCTAATCGTAATATCTAAATATAGTCGATCGGCTAGATGAAAATCAACATTACCTCGTAATTAGAGATCTCTACTTCGCGTGTATCGAAATACCCGAGTATTTAATAGATCGGTTACGAGTAATTAATAGATCCGTGTTTTAATCCGTGTATTTTTAATACACGGCTACGCGCATTCGCTCGAACATTTATTTTAACTAATAAATAGAGTTTTACAAATTACACTAGAATATGTATTACGTTATATTTATTCGTCTTATGTTTGTATCTTTTTTATTTATTTCTTTTATTGCTTAATTGCTCAATTTTTTCAAAATTAATAAGGATCATTATTTTAGAATAAAAGTTTGTATATAAAACTAATCGGATACCGTACCTGTGTATTTCGATGTACGTGTACGTACCTGGATATCCATGTATTTCGATACCCGGGTACCCGTGTATTTAGATATTATTATTATTGTTGTTGTTGTTGTTATTATTAAAAATACTCTCGTTCTGAATCCCTTAATACACGGTACACGTGTTCCATGTACTAATGTATTTTAATACCCGTTCAAAACCGTGATCTCTACTCGTAATGAGAATTCATTTAGAACGCTACACCTGTTACTCCGTGCGTTCTTCTTCCACCATCGATTGTTTCGGAAACGACGATCGAACGAAGAGGCTGAAATGTCGATTACCGAGGCGAAATGTTGGAATATTTTTCTTGGAACGTTCCGACCCTTGACGGCGTACTTGGTCGCAGCTGCGATTCGCGAGACTGACGTAATACGTAATAGCGTGAACGTTTAAGCGAAAAGTTCCTTTCGATAACGTTGGACTGTGGCAGCGAGTCGGTGACACGGAGGGCTAGGCTCGGAGAGAAAGGACAAGCAACAGAAAAGAGTGGAAGGACGGAGGTTGTCAAAAGAGAAAGGAAGGAATAGGGCGATGGGGTTGGAATAAAAGAGACCGAGGGGAGCACGGGTGAGAGAGGGAGAGGCCGGGAGCGGGACAGATGGAAAGAGCGAGAACGAAAGAAGACGGAAGACAAGGGGGGCAGAGCGAGAACAAAGTTGGTGGGGTCGATAGTTGGCCGAGTTGGCGAGAGAGCCGGTTGTGTAACAAAGGAACGAACCAAGTAACAAGAATCCCAAGGTGCATTCGTCGATTTACTCCGGCTTCCTCGAACTCGTCGCGTTTCGGTGATAAATACGCGGATGACGAATCTCCAACCTCTGCTTGCCCTCCATATTCCGTTGAGACTCGATAGAGGTCTTCGGTAGGCGCGAATCGACGATTAAACGTGCACGCGTTGCGCGTACCAACCTTGAAAAGGTTAACAGAGCCATCGGTCGCGGACCGGTATTTCGTAACGCGCGATTTTATGCGCAAAAATATTGTAATCAGATCGGGTCAATCGATGTCATGTCCGATAACGGTGTCCGGTAGTCGAAGTAACGCGCCGACGACGTTCATCCGTCTAATAAACGCTCGCGGTTTTCCGAGGCTTGAAAACGGGAAGGTTTATTAACGTCCAACTTTCAAGGATTACAAGCGTAGTTGAAAAGAGACCGAAAGGGAGCGCGAACGAAAGGAATCTCGGAAAAGGAGATGACGTTTGAACGCGAAATACGATTCTAGAAAGAGGCGATAAACGCTGATGCAGAGGCGAACCGAGCGAAAAGCGCAAAGGCAGCGAGAAACAAAGCGCGAGAAGGAAACCGAGAGAAAAGAGTTGGGAATGTTGAGAGAGGACGGAAGAGGAAAAGGGACGGGAGCGAAGGCTTACGCGAGCCGCTGCTTACGTAAGTACGTACGCAGATAAGAAGGTGCTTATCTGAAGAACGTTAGCATGCGAGCCACCTTGGACGGCGTAAAAATACGCGCGTGAAATCACGACGGTGAGATGCTACCAGACAGAACGCGCAGTTCGACAACGTTTATTGGCTGTCGTAAACGGTGGATCGTCGGTGTCCTTGTCATTGTCGCGTTTACAAACAATAAGCTTTATTAAAAATACCGAGTGTCATCGCTTGGATTTACGTATCATCCCAACTAATAACCAACGGATAATCGGTTTCTTATTTCCGCTTTATCGAACAACGCTATTTCGAATCTTCCGTTGAAAAAAAAAAGAAAAATTGTCTCAACATCTCTGCTCGTTAAAATGCATTTCCTCCTTACGCGTCGGGAAAATAAAAACCATCGCTCGTAACGTTCGTTACGTACCTCGCGTGTACGCAATAGCACGTACACATTCATCGGACAGAGATAATCTCTAATTTTTCGTTCTCATCGCATTTACCTCGCAACATCGTTATTTCGTTACGGAGACGATGCATTGTTGCCGAAGAGCGGCGTTACGCAACGACCTCGCACGCAACGTTAATTCAGCGGAATCGCGAGATTTATAGCACGCATCGAATCGATACGTCTCGTTTGCCGGTCACCGTTCAAATCGAAGGCAAAAATCCCGCCAGAAATTACATAAGATGGTTCTTTTTGCCAGAAAATTTCAAACGCCGTTATGCATCGCTGTCTGTTTCCTCGTCGAAGGGAATTAAGTCGCTCAAGGTCTTTGGCTCGTAACTGGCAGCAATGGCCGCCTCGAAATTCTTAATTTATTAGGCGTATTCCTATGCGGTGCATCCCGCCGCTAGACGTGAACGCCAAAAACGCGTCCGAAGCAACCGCGACCGACGCGTTTTGCCAGTAAAGGAAAAATTGCCAGTAAAGCGATCATCGCGTTGGCGCGTTGATGCGTTGTTAGCTTGGTTTAGAGTAGGTTTAACATTTTTGAGATTAGCAGTACGAGCGCGAATAGCGAATCCTCGAACGGCAAAAGGCTCTCGAGCACGTTTGAAAACTGAGCATTTCGTTGACAAAGTACGATACACGGGAGATACGGTAAGAAATAGGCCGCTCACGAGCAGAGACCCCCCTTCCGTTGGCTGGTAGGAGCTAGGTCGATCCAATTGGGGTTCGAATAGCCTAATGCGGTGGCCTCCCCTTTGAGTTCCCGTTGCGATCAATACTCACGATGCCAAAGCCAACGCGCGGACCGCCGACTCTACTTTCGTAGAGGTCTTCGCGTGTAGCGTGACTGTCCTTGAGTATGTATACAACGATTCACAGCGAAGACTGCCAGGCCTCCCGACGGTCGAGACTATCTGCCGCAGAATGCGGTAGAATTCGCTATAATCGCTGCACGGTTATTCAATTTCGCAGAAGAAACACACACGGAACACCAACGTAACCCGCATCCCGTGAAAAGATACGCGTTAATAATGCACGTACGATACGCTGTCCTCGAATGCCTTTGCTCTTCTGGGTTGGGACGATTTTTATCGAAAGAAAAATTTCGAGTAATAAAAGTTCGCTTAATAAAAGTTAGCCGAATGTCGATGGGTTTACAAAGTTATTTAATTTGTTGCTTTTGTCGCGAGAAAATTTAAAGCGTGCAAATTGCTGAAAGTATTCGTCGAATACTGTTTCGATTCTGTTTTGCAAACGGTATTGTTTGCGTCGTAAAAATCGAGTTTGTAACGATTCGAACGGTCGATCGAGCAGACGAATAAGCGAACGCTTCGTTGCAGAAAAACCACGACACGGTGTCGTGCAGCACCGTGCTTCCGCCGGCATATTCCACGCTTTATCCGACTACGCGCACGTAAATATACAAGGTGTTCCGAAACACGATGTGCTGTCTCCGTGACGAGAAGCGTGTCCTGTCTTGTCCGCGTGCCTCGTGCATTTTCAATCGAGGTTTACCCGTAAACCAAGCCGCTTACGGTACGATTTTGTTCCACGCTTACGATTCGTCCAATTTTTCCAATCTTAACCGAGCATTTTGACACACCCCATGCATACGCGAACGCGCATACATACGTACGTCGTTCCGTCCGTACACGAGATATTCGTACGTACAGCTGCGCGTTGCGTCACTCTCCGCAATTTCGAATACCCGCTTACCTACGCGTAATCGTGACAAGGAAGAGGAAGCGATGCTTCGTTCCCCGTTGACCTTTCTCTTTCTGTCGATTATCATCGAGCGTGCGCATATGCGTCCACGGGCACGCAGAAACGCACGACACGCGTGTCGCTCACTCTCCTTGGGAGTTGCACAACGTGCTTCCCGTATTCTCGATCTCCCCGGTATCGCGGCCGTTTCAAAACGAAATCCTTCGGTGCGTGTACGCGATGAAAGAGCGAGATTGTCGGGGACCTTAACCCTTTCTTTGGATAGCAGAAGAAAATCGTGCAGGCACGCAGGCTTCGTTACGAGAAACCGCGGTCGTCCCGTGATTCTCGGCTTCCAAATATTTCGTGCGATATACCGGAGTTGTTGCGTAAGATGAATAGAAAGTTCGATATTTCTGTGTACGTGAAACATTGGTCGTCGAAAGAAAAAAAGTCATCCGAATCACGAGATTTTTGTGCTCTCGTTTGCTATTTGTCCGTGTTCGTTGATGCACGTGTGCGTGCGCGCTGGCGCGCGCGAGCGAGCATACGCGATATGTCGCATACACACGAGAAGAGGGAACAAAGAAAGAGCCCTAGCGACCAGCAATGCGGCAACGGCGAGCGCCTGCGCGCCACGCTATGTGAGTCAAGGACGACACGTGCGGCTCCAAACGACCTACTTATATCTCCATTGCTTCGTGCGCGATCGGCTCTCCGCACGAACGTTCCCGAGCGTGGAAATAGGACGACCGAGTCGAGTCCCAATGTTCTACCGTGCCGACCCTTTCCCCTTTCCCCTTTACCCTCCTTGTACGCGAGCTTCGTTAATCGACTAACCGCTATACGCGCAGCACCGTTCTTTTGCGTTTAATGCTTGGATCGAGTCGATCGTTTCGGTTCCTGCGTTTTTCTCCATCTTTCGTTCTCGTTCGATCGCCGTAACGTCGATCTGCTCTTCTTCGAACTTGGTCAACGTTTCGCGTATTCTCGTACAATGTCGACCCTTCGTGAAAATGGTAAGTTTGTATCGTATTTACGTTTATCACGGTTCTTGAGTCTCGAACTACGAAGAAACGAGTCCCCGCGTCGTGAATTGTTTCCAACGATTTCGGAGAACGTGGTCGTTACGTAACGTCGATAATTAATGAAATTTGATCTACAACCCGATAGAGCTTCGCCAGAAATTTCGAGAGAAACGGAGGGGGAACGAAAGTATAATGCGACGCGACGATGAATCGTATTCATTGTTTCGATACCAGGTCACCGCGGAAGCTTGAATATCCGAAGTATAGTGAATTTTGATAGCCGGAGGCCACCGCGGCGCCCTATATGCGAAACTTGGAGGAATCGATAGAAAAATGGGTCAAAGGTTCGACGGCAAACTCAACGGAAGTAGTAGTTGCAGTGGTAGCCCGATTACTTTTGCTGCGGTTCTTTATCGACTAGACGTGTACGAAACGGATAAACCAATGCGGAACTTGTACAGGATGATTAAAGTGACATATAAGATTATTTATACAGGTTGAAGCACTTTGAAAGCTGAAATTATAGAAACAGTCGAACCAAGCGTTGCAACCTTGAAAAATGGTCTACTTTAAATTTAAACGTGTTTCGCTTTAAAATTAACCAACGAAATACGACTTGCCTCGCACTTCTTTCTTGTCTATATCGGTAACGATGTTCCAATTAAAGAAAAATACTATCCGAATCATGCAGTTTCTCGACGTATATTCCAAAACGTCGCCTAATAATTGCATTGCTCGCTTTATAAGAATCACCATACATAGGTTATATTTATCATAGTTTTGCGCATAGCAGCAGAGGGGCGGTTGGCTGGCATCCATACCTCGTGTTCGCACACGAGAACCGTGTATATACACTACCACACGATGGCCCTTGGACCCATAGAGCATCGAATCCAAAGGCGGCGGGTATAAAGGCTGCCTTGATTCGTCGGTTTTCTTCCCACCGGCAGCATAAGTAGCGCGTTTCCGCGCGGGTTGCGACCAGTTCCTGTTCGACCGTCATACGACCGTACCAAGGCGCGGGAGTGTGGAATCTCCCGACACATAGGCACATACACGCAAAATACGTCGCGATGGCATGTACAGCGCGCGCAGAAAAGCACTCGCGAGTAACCGGCCATACATGCACGTGTGTGCGTTCGTATGTGCGCGTATACATACGCTCGTAGGGAAACGTGTGTACGCGGTGTCCTCGCGCGAGCATCGTTTGCGTGTGAGATCGAGACACGT
Organism: Hylaeus volcanicus; assembly: GCF_026283585.1. Taxonomy (NCBI): domain Eukaryota; kingdom Metazoa; phylum Arthropoda; class Insecta; order Hymenoptera; family Colletidae; genus Hylaeus; species Hylaeus volcanicus. The sequence goes on from NC_071977.1 coordinate 30,341,209, forward strand.
GTGCATGTGCTGTGTGCATGTGGTCGCGCGCGCGCCTGTGCGTGCCCGTGGATAGTGAACGTCGCGGGAATTCGTTGTGTGGAATCGGCCAATCGGGGGCCAAGTAGCAACGGGTGTGCACCAATCAGCGAGCAGAAGTCCTCGCGAATGCGCGCCACTGTTACCACCGGATGTACGACCGTAGCAAGTAGTGGGGATGGACTGAGAGTGCGGCACAGGCTACGCGCTCGAGCGCATCCTCGTTCGTCGCTGCTCGCCTTCGGAGTCGGTCGTGTTTCACACTCTCGAGTCTCCTCTCTCACCGGCAGTTTCACGAAGCCGAGGAGAGAGTTCGCTCGCCAGAATCTCTCTCGAACACCAATATCGCGGTGTTAACGCTATCTCGACCGTTCCTCCGAGTCTCGATTTCGTTCAGTTCCGATTCAGCCGCGTTCTGTGCCGCCTTGTCGTTGTCGAAATCGCAGAGACCCACGGCATCGTGTATTCGCGAAACAGTCTTTCGAATTTTTACTGTGTCGTCGTGGCGTGGGCTTGAACACCAAACGCAACCGGAAACGACCACCGAATTCCGTATCGTCGACCGTGGAACCATGCGGTCGCCTTGGAGTGCCATTCATCGGGCGTTTTTCTTTTTTTTTTTTTCTCTCTCTCGTTTCTTTACGGGGTTCTCTTTGCACAAGTGATCGGTCTCTCGTAGGATTCGGTATCGAGATATCGCGCGGTAATGTTGAGTGAACGTTTTCGGTGCATTCGAGCAGGAAGTCCATACAGATCGTAGTTTATCGAATATATTTCGTTAGCTTTTCTCGACAATTAAATTACATTCTTCGGTATCGCGAATATGGCCGAATTTTATTTATCGATATTTGCATCGTAACCACGAACGTAGTTACATGCAACGATCGTTCGAATGGATTTCGGCGCTCGCGTGCTCTATCGTCCCTGACTCACGGCGTGTACGGTGAGCCGCGATAAGTGCCAGCGCGGCACACAAGGATCTTTTTTTAGCAACTAATCGTAGATAGAAAGACACGCGTCGAATACCGAGAAGATTCGAACGGTTAGAAGAATGTCGATCCCGCGAATCGAAGGTGGTCTATCTATTTCGTGCGGTTAAAGATGAAAAAGAAAGAGAACGTTGGTCGTACATCGCGATGTTTCGTGGCCGTGTTTCTCTGGTCTCTCAGTGGGTAAAGATGGCGGTCCCGTCGTTGGTTCGTTCGTCGGTTGAGTGGAGAGAGGGGCAACTGTGACGCAACCCAATCATCACGTGATCAAACCGTGGCTCCGCTCTCGCTGGGCCAGTGTGTGATCTAACGTTTGTTACGGCAGTTGACGGAGGATACGAACAACGGCGGGAGTGCAGAAGATACAGCAAGAATATTTAATTTTTTTCTTTCTCTAAGTTGGCTCCATGGCTCGTCGGCCGTTTCACCAACGTACAACGACGCCTCGATCTTTTTCTCGGTCGCTAGGTCAGTGGGGGTGAGAAACTGGCTTGGCTCTGTGCAACGACAGTCAGTCTTTTTCTCTCTCCTATCGGCCCCGTGGCACATCGTTTGACGTCGATCGAACACGGCCCAGCTTTCCAGAAGAATCCACGATATTTTTGTTCCTTTCTTTCTTTGGGGTCTTTAGAACGAAAGCACGCATCGAAAGATAGCCTGCATACGCGGAAAACTACATGCAATTCGTTATCGTGTATGTAATACCACGGGCTCAGCAGTGAAAACCGTGTTCCCCCAGCTGTAAATGTACCATGTTAAAAAGCTCTGGGATCACGGAGAACACTGCGCGAGTACTGACCGTTCTTCGAGCATCGTCACCCGCCTCGATCGTTGTTCTCTCTTTTCTCATTGTCAGTTGCGCGTACAGGGCCGCGCAGCCGTGCGTCCATACGTAAATTACTTTTCCGCTCGTTCGAAGCGTAAATTACTGTGTGCGTCCCGTCGACCGGAAAATTTCATTCCCGAAATAAATCGCGTTGATTCGAAATATAGAGTAGCAGGAGGAGGAGGAGGAGGAGGAAAAGAAGAAGAGGGTTCAAGAGGACGTTATTTCTTCTCGTTTCGATTAGCATTATTTCGAAAGTGACCCTAGTAGCATTATCGCGTTTTCGAGTGTCCGTCGAACGTTTCCAAAGACCATCGCGGCTCGTCGCAATCGGTACGGTGTGTTCCCTTTTTAGTAGTCGAGCCCGACGAATGTCGTAAATCGAACGAAGGTGCACCTGCTACGTCGGAACAGCAGGCCTGGTCTTACGTAGTCGGCGAGCGAGTAGTGGTCGGTCTCGATCGTTGTTGCAAAGCCACTTTGTAATTGCCGTGCAAGAATCCCCGCCGTTAGAGCGCCGTTCACCTCGAGAGCCTTCTATACTTTCTAAAGCCGCTTACTTTCGTAACTCGGCAAATACCGTCGGCCTCGTACCGTGTAGCGAATCGTTGCCGCGATTACGTGCCTAGATTTTTTTTCTTCTCCCTCTTAATAAAGCAGTTCGTTGTCATTTTCCATGTAACAAGTGCCTAGGAGCCTTTTTCTTTTCTTTTCTTTCTTTTTACCGCTTTAGCAATTACACCCAGACCAGCCGTCGCAAAATCGACACGTTCGCGACGTGTGTCGAATCCGTTTGATATTCTGAATTTCGAGCTCACGCTTGCATGTAAATATCGCAACGTCGAAACGGGTTGCGAAACGATCATCCGACGGGTGTTCTAAACGCAAAACCCTGTAAAGGTACGTTCAATGAACACGCGTCGGCGTCGATGAGTTTTAGGAACGACGAACGGAGGCATCGAGATCCCGTCGTTTTTCGCAAATAAAACGTGTACGTTCCTTGTACGTGACTTGTACTCCGGCGTGAACCGGGAGACACGACGTCAAAGAAGGATCGAGACGTTTGTCTTACGTTCTGGTAAATTACTCTCTGAAAACAAGTAAACGATAGAAAAAAACAAGCCGTCCCGCTCGAGATTTTCGAACGACGCGTTCACGTCGAACACTCGTTCCGTTACTCGAGTATCGTTAAAGAGGAGATTAATATTTCTGTCCGAACCATGTTTGGGATACGCACGCGTACGTATCTCGGATTAGAGGAGAGTCGAACGGTAAAGGAGACATAGAACAGAGAAGTTTGGAAAGTTACCACTCCTTTGGAAGAATGGAGAAGTAGGAGACACGATGATGGAATAAGATATACCGTGTGCACACGTACACGCGCAAGGAGGAAAGGGAAGTGGGACTGGCTTGCCTTGTGCCACTTTGTACGTACGCACCGCTATCGAGATTGTAGTTTCGATGCTTTGCACCGGTCTCGTAATATTCCCAGATTTGTTTCTTCTTTCGATTCTATGGGCTTCGTCTTCGCTGTCCGTCGTCGTTGATACGATCTGCGAATTATTCAGTAACAGGATCCTTTTTTCGTCTTTTTGTTAAAAGGTACACGTTTAGTTGTAAACGTACGACAACGACAACTTCGGAAGAATTTACACGAGTTTAGATACTTTCGGGGAGTCGTGCGAACTTGGTCTAAAAATCTTGGTCCGTCGGTAGGACTCGGTTGTTCGAGACCGAAGGACCGTAAAGGGAGTAGCGGATCGTTCCGAGCCTTGGGTAAAATCCGTGAAAACACGCCTGCTTGGCGGCGGGTGGTCAACAACCGCCATTTTATAGAAGGCGTCGCATTGCGGCCATCTTTTGTCTGTACAGTAATCGAAGCGTTTCCATTTCCATTTGGGGTTGCTCGATTGGCTCGAATTCCATCCACGCGCTGTCTAATTTTACTCGTTGGCCTCGAATCTGCTCGCCATGGCTCGTCGCGTCCTGTGTTGGTACCTGAGTCCGAGATGAGTCGCTTCCGATCTCTCTCGTCCGAAATAATCAAATATTCCTTCAGAATCGAGAACAAAAAAAAAATATACATTCTCGAGTCGCACAAACCTCTTACTTTAAACTTCGTTACGCGTACGTTCATCTATTTGCGGTAAGATTTAACGTATTTCTGCGTATCGACTTCGATGTTGTTCCGACGCAAAACGAGAGTTACGATAAACACGTCGACGAAAAATTGCGATAAATGTTATCCTCGCTACGTCTATAGAACGGAATAAAATTAAATTTCACCGTCGTTTCCCAAACGCGTGTCCCGCGGCACTCTTCGATGCCCATCTCTAGCGCAGAACGACCATGGCGTCCGTGTCGTACCATTTGCATTGTACGTTATCACGCGAACACGTATGCGCGCGTTCCGTATCGTATCTCGGTAGTCGCAAATAATTCTCGTACTCGATAGCCTAACCAGAAAACACCCACGAAAGTATTACTTTTTCACGATTAATGTAAACGTCATCCTCGAATGTGAATTCTCTTCGTTTCCGATGTTTCAGGTATTTACGTCTACACGGAATTCGAGTTGCCGCGACTCGAAAATTTGTCCGTGTCTGCGCCAATGTTGCGGATGACATCATTGCGAAACGGCTCGGCGGCGGGGCGTGAGGGGTATCCGTAAAGATCGTGGATCATCGCGAGGGTACGGCGCGGGGTGGGAGGGTTGCGAGCGCCGGTTCGGGGAGCGGAGAAGAGAGGAGTCGAGCGTGAAGAGGAAGAGACACACGGCTAGAGCGATGGGTTCGAAACGCTTCGAGTCGACGCGAACGAGTTACGAGCGAATGAAATGAAATCGTTGTTGCCACGAGTCTAGAAATTTCTAACCCTTTGCAGTCGAGAGGTGACTCTCAGTCGCCATTAGGTTTCACGCAGCAAATCTATCGGCGAAGAAATCGTTGTTACCACGAGTCTAGAAATTTCTAACCCTTTGCAGTCGAGAGGTGACTCTCAGTCGCCATTAGGTTTCACGCAGCAAATCTATCGGCGAAGAAATCGTTGTTACCACGAGTCTAGAAATTTTTAACCCTTTGCAGTCGAGAGGTGACTCTCAGTCGCCATTAAGTTTCACGCAACAAATCTACGATACCTAATGTTTCTTTAGGTTTAATTTCTTTTTGGAGCTCGAAGTGTCGATAAAACGATTGTCGGCGAGGTAAAGGTGACCTCATTACACATCTCGAGTTGCTGATAGATACCAGAAAAGAAGGCCTCGAGTGCAAAGGGTTAATCCTCTGTAGCTCAGATTTTTTTATCCTTTCCAGAACGATATCATCGAAAAAGCTCGCGGGAAGGAGAAAGTCCGGGAATCGGGAAAAGCAAGGGAATCTAATGGCGATCGCTAGAGACAGATCGGGGGAGGCTGAAGAACAAACGGGAGCGACGGAGAACCGAAGAATGGCGAAGAGAGAACGGATCCGAGACTTGGGCGTAGAAAAATCGCGGGGCGTGGAGGGATGATGGGGAGGGAGAATGAAACCGTGATGTGATATAAGAACGAGAATCCAGCGGTGGGGCAGACCGGGCAACCAGGCCTTGAAGAAGCGAAAGAGAACAAAAAGCGACGGGGCTTCGACTACGCTATTCCTACTGCCACTTCATAAAGTTTCACGAAAATCGACCGAGGCCCCCCATATCTCGTAAAACTTTCGACCCTCCCAACGTTTCTAATCCCACGCGTATGCGAGATTCCCGATGACCCGTCTTCTTTCTTTCGTCGTTTAGTCGAGGCATGGGACAAGGATCGCGCCTTCGCAACCAGCGTGAATTCCACAGGCTTCGACGTTACATCGAAAAGGTAACCCCGGCACGTGGCTTGATTAAGTAGCTGTTCCAGAGTAATATTTCCCGGAAAGGAGTCCGAGAAAAACAAACCGAGAAAATTTGGTATCGCAAATTTCGTAATTTCTCGATAAATTCACTCGTCCTCGAGCCAACGTGCGCGCATTCGTGGATTCGCTCGAAAACGTCGAGAAGTGCGAGAAACGAAAGCGATAGAATCCGTGGGAGATCGATGCGAGATCGAAGGAATTTTCCGAGAGAGTCGGACGTTCGCGAAGCGTCGGCGACGAGAGCAAAGGGCGTCGAAGGCGCGAGGAAAGGGAAGGAAAACGAAAGTGAAGAGTCGGCGTGTAGCGTGCGAGCGAACGAAGAAAAGAAAAGATTTCCGAGGCGTGGGTGAGGGGCGTCTCCTTCGACAGCGGAGCCATCCGAGAGGACTCAACGGCGCGTAGTTGCACGTCTCTGCCCTCGCCGAAAACCCACCCCCAACTTTCACCCTCGCAGCACGCCCGAGGCATCCAATCCGCTCAAAGATGGCCGCCGCTTTGCTGGCCAGCAGGTCACCGGGTGCGCGTTAGACCACGCCCTGCCCTCGCCAAACGCGAGCTTTCCACACCCAGCGCCAAGGGCGCTTCAAGGACGAACGCCGATACTCCTTTAGGAAGGATCGGACCCGCTTAGAAAGCCGATCGCTTCTTCCCGGAAATTGCGCAACCACGTCAGGGCCACCAGCTCCGCTCATCGCCGACCGATCGGGAAGAAGATCTTTCGCTTTCCGTCGCCCCACCGCATCCGCCGTTTACAAACGCACGCGATAAGCCTGTTTATCCTACTCGCGTGTATGCAACCTAGCCTCCAAGTCGACGTTAACAAGCCTCGGATCATAAATGATAAATGACAAAATGACAAAACGCGATAAAGCAAAGCGGCACGGTGTACCGCGTTCAAGTCGAAACGCCTACGATGAACGAACATTGGACTAAAGTTTTCAAGCATAGCCAAAATATTGCTCATCATTCTCTATCGAGCAATCCTACAGTCGCCAGTTCTCTAACCAGTTCTCTTAACCAGTTCTCTAACCAGTTCTCTAACCAGTTCTCTAACGTCCAGCGCGATCATCCGTTACGAAGCCGCGAACCGTACTCGCGGTCGTTTACTACCCGCAATTCGCGGTATCGCGCGATCATCGTTACTTTTATCGTTGAGCGATAACAAAGCCTCGGCGACGATGTCGCCTAAAACGTCCGCTCGTCCCAGGGGCAGTATTTTCCTCGGAAAGAACATTCCGTTCCATTTACGTTCGTTTATGCAAGATCGCATTAGAGATACGGGAACAATCATTGACGGAAGTGCAACGACCAAGGGATGAGTAAGTTGCACACGACGAACGGCTATGGAATTCAAACGCGCGCGACAAATAGTCGAGAAGAATACAAAGAGAATACAAAGAGAATACAAAGAGGGTGATTCATCGCGACTACAGCGAGAGTCTCCTTTGTGTGTCGGGGGATTAAATAGGTTTTTGGAGCAGAAGCTTTTTCGGGGCGGAATCGATCGACCCGTTTCACTGGCCTAATTACCGTCCGACCTCTCGACACCGTAAACTCGACGCTTTCGCGCGCACATCTTGCTCGAAGAACGCAGCGAACACCCGGAAGCCTCGGTTGGCATCAATTTACAACGCCTAGGAGCATCTAAAGCGCGAATCGAAACGTTCAACCATTTTTCATCCAACACCGAATTAGTCTAGTTTGTACGCGACGTTCGGTAGTTGCTGCTTCTTTTTTTTTTTTTATGGGAGATCAACATGTCGATTTTACGTCGATCGTATGAATTATTGAAAGATGTACCATTAGATGTACGTCACGCGTGGTTTATGCATGACTATGCACCGACACGTTTCAACCGAACAGCCTGACAGCTCTCGAACCATCCATTTTCTAACAGATGGAAAGGTCGTATACAAAACTATTACCGGGCACCTAGAACCTATATTTGGGACCACTTGGAAACGTTCGATTATTCAACACTCGTGGAAATACTTCGGCATCGCGAAGGAAGAAATACTCCAACTCGATTACTGCTATCGAGAGATCTTCTCGACACCTCCGCGAGCCTTGTCTTCACCTGTCCGTCAATTACTTCTCCAGCTCTCGCTCTCCGCGATCGCTCGTTATCCTCGAAGCCGAGTCCGGTTACGTAACGCGCGCCATAATAGCGCGATTACGTCGCGCGAGCTGGACAGGCTTTTTCAAACTGTAACCGCGGAGGGCAGAGGGGGAGGAGGATGCGCCGGATCACCGCGAGCGTCGGAATGAAACGAAATAAAGTCGAGGCTGGAACCTGAACTCGCCGCCTCTCGAAATCTACGGTACAATAGAGACTTCCGTCATCTTTGTCCAACGACGAGAGAACCGAGGCGATCGAAGCCACGAGTGCCTCGTATCGCGCGAGTGCCCCGAGGCACGCGAAAATTCGAGGACGCGTAGCTTCGATCGTCTCGGTCGGTCGAACGTGGCTTAACGCGCTATTCGTTCTATTTTTCAGCGATCCTCTCGAACGAATTCTGGTCAGAACTGCTCGAACGAGGAGGGGCGGAAAGAGGGGAGAGGATGGTAGGGAGAGGATGGTAGGGAGAGGATGGTAGGGAGAAGAAGCGAGAGAAGAAGCGAGCGCGGAGGTGGAGCGGAGGTTTCCGTTGTTGCACGGTCTATCCGTTTGGCAGGTTTATCCGAGGGCATGCGCGCGACATGTGCCCATCCTACCCACTTACCTACCTGCATCCTAGTTTGCCTGCTCTCCGGTTGCCACCTCGGTCTGCCTGCCTGCCCGCCTGCCTACCTACCGGTTTGCCTTGATCCCTTGAATAGCCAGGAGGTGGGTTGGTAGGTAGGTAGGTAGATAGGTAGGTAGGTAGGTAGGTAGGTAGGTAGGTATATACGTCTTTCTTACGTAAGCGCACCATTAGAGAGCAAGTTATCGCGGCAGGGTCGAGGGAGCGATCGGAAAGAGCGAGAGAGAGAGAGAGGAAAGGGATTTCGAGGGATCCATCGAGGACGGATCCCGAGCCGAATTTCGCCTCCAGCAGGAACCGCTCGTCGAACGCCATCGCGGAAGGTGGACACCGTGATCTTTCGCATCCTTCGGTTGGAACAGTGGACGAAATGGGAAAAAGAATACGGTAAAGTCTCCTCGAATGTAGTGAAACCATCCCCACCTCTGGGAGGGCATAGCATGCTCGGCATACCCCTTGAGGGGTCGCAGGACTTCGATCGCCGAGCAGTGTAACATGATCCGGGATCGGTGAAACAATGCTACTGCAACGTTAAAACTTTTATTGTCTCACCGACGTACCCCGGTGTTTTCGTTCCGTCCTCTTCTTTGTCCGCTGTCCTTCTTTACGTTCGGAGCTCGTCGACAAACAGAAAATATACCAACACAGTCCCGACTTTACTGCATTCACTCGTAACCTATACACGCGCAGTGTATCCGCGGATATAATAATATTAGGTTGTCCCAAAAGTTTCTTCCGTTTCATTAACCCTTAAATGGACAATGTTGTTTTTAAACAACATACTGAACATCACAGATAAAATTGATGAATGCGCGATGTAGTTTATAAACAACACTCACATTATCGCAAAAAAAAGTATAGTAAATTCATGTCTAGTATTTTTTACTTATTTTTCCTAGACAGTAATACACGTCTATTACACAAATATATTTTTTGAAAACGTGAAACAAAAATCGTCCATTTAAGGGTTAATAGGTAATACGTACACAATATCTTACGTCTAATGTTACGTTATCGAATCGCATACGATTTATTTTGCTCCATTACTGTTACAACATTAACACCTAAGCAATCAGGTTGTCTATTTATCTAAACGAGAAACTTTCGAGACAACCTAATATTAGATGGACTGGAAAGTAATGTCGTTTTCGCCATCTTAAATACTTGTTTATTATTTATCAGCTCATTGATCTTTCTGACATTGAAAATTTGCACGCTACTTGACAAAAGGCTGCCGACAATAAGGGCGATCATATAATTCCGATTTAAAGATTTAAAGATAGAAATTTATTGAAAAGTTTGAATTTAATGTAAAAGAAACGACATTACTTCTCGGTCTACCTAATATAATCCGAACATCAGACATCAGAAAATATACGAACTCTACGACGGACGCACAAGTTCGGTCCCGAGCTTGTGCGTTTAAAGGAGACTTTACCGTAACGGGTAAGCAACGGGAAAACGAAAGGAAGATTCGCGAGCACGGAAGAACAGCGGACGCGTTGGTTCCCGACTGGTCGGTGGAGGACGGGAGTTTCGGGATCGATAGACGAGATTTCCGTGGTACGTGGATCCCCGCGGATCGCGAGCGGGCCAAGAACGGTGCCGCGAGTCGCGTTCGTTGGCAACCATGGCGCTTGTGCGGTGACACAGATATCACGCCCTTTCCCCAACCCCCTACGCTGCCCCCGTCCATCTCGTAGCCGGCGCAAACTGGGCCAGCCGCATCTACGAAACGGACGCGCAAATTTACTGGATCAACTTCACCGTTCAGCGGGGTTGAATATTAGGGTCGCGTTTCTCGAGTGCTCGCTCGTAAATTACTCGGTTCTTTAACTTCTTTTTTTTCTTTCGTCAAACTGTCGAAAACCTCTCTACGCCCTCCAATATTTATTCGCGATGAATTCGACGTCGTTGCGACGTACCCGAATCTTTCGTAACTATAGGCCTTCTTCGAACTCTTAAATGGTAAATTTGGTATCACCCGTAAGATCAGATTTATCAAGGCCAGGATGCGGTATAGGGTGTACGAATAATGACGCGTTGTGTAGCTTGTAAATATCTATATTCTACACGTCTCGACGAGAGTCGATACAGTTCCGAACCGTCAGAATTCCGAACTGTCAGAATTTCTGACTCGGAACGCACAAGAACACCCTCGACGCTCGACCCCTTTTTTAAACAAAATCTCTACTCTTCTGACACACTCGGCTATTCGTAAAAGTATCGATTGGCAAAGAAAATCTGTTCGTCGATCATAGTCGACCATCGGAAACATCGGCGATAGTCTTCTCCGACCGTCGTTGGAGTCGAAACGGCGAACAGCAGTATTTATTCGGAACCGAGAATGAGTTGCGCGCGCGCGCGCGCTGGCTTGGTGCTTGGCCAAAACCTCGCGTATCCATAATTGCGTCGCTTCCTGCGCACGAATACGGTTGTCCCACATTTCGGCGAGCACGCCTACCGCCTGGCGTTATTTTACGAACTGGGTCGAGCGGCTCGTGCCGTCGCGCGTAGCGCCGCGTCGTTCCGCGCAAACTTAATCGCCGCGTCTGTCAACGCTCCCCGCCGCGGACGTTTTTACCGATCGGCCACGGAACTTTATCGCCCTAGTCCTTCTCGCAACGCGAAAACGCGCCTCTGCGAATCGCAAACAGGACACCGAGATCTCGCCTAAACGTCGCGCCTATGAGAGATCTCGCCTAAACGTCGCGCTACGCTCGTGCAAACTCGAAGCGAGATTAATCGGAACGATTCTCGAGAGAGAGCTCGTAGGCGAACGCGACGACAGAGACGAACCGCGCCACGAGAAATTTCTCTCTCGCGCGTTTCTGTTTTTCAATTTTAGTCGTTAACGCGTCCCAGGACGCGTGAAATGACGCGACAGCGCCGCGGAAGGTACAGTCTGTGGCAGAAATACGCGTCGATAACTAAAGAGGTCGATCTTTGTCGCGAACAAAGGATCCGAACTTCGTTAAACGCGACGGAGTGAATTTTACCGAGGAGATTTCCAAGTTTGCGCCGATTTGCAAAATTAAGGATAAGTGATTCTCGTTCTTTCGGTGCACGTATCGCGATGGATCCGCTCGTATCCGACGATCGAGGAAGGGCGAAAGGAGACCCATAGAAAACGTACGAAGGGAAAATGTTTCACCTTGAAATTTTGACGAACCGTGATTACGCGAACCTCCGACGGACCTCTCCGAGGAGCACAATGAACGCGCGGGTGGTAATTAGGTTCCGCCGTGTAGGGAAAATGGACGGTTGTTCCTCGAAGCGACGGACGCGTTCCGAGGGGGCACACCGTGCTAATCTCTCAAAGAATGGTAGCGCAAACGCGTATTTGTCGTGCCTCTTCGACGTCGAGGTGCGAGGAAATTTGAATACGTACCCTCTTCGCACGGCGTTTCCGAATCGTGGCGTAAACAACCTCTTTTCCTCTTACATAATTACAGGTCGTTCTATAGGTACGGGTGAAGTTTCATCCGGTACGTTGCAAAAGACGCTTTTTCTTCGTTGTTGATTTATCTCTAACACGCTTCGTTGCTTACCGGCTAGTGGAATTTTTGTTATCGAGTGGGATATTGTCTCTCGGGGCGAAGAACTTATCGACGCGCTTTTTCTCGACGGTCGCGCGATTGTACGCGGTAAAAGGAGACTTTCCGCGGTGGCGTGCCGAGTCAGACGTTGCGATCCGTCCTCATTCTACTTGCTCGTACTCTCGAAAGATCGCGGCAGGAATTGCTGGTCGTACCGGGCCAGACACGAAACCGCCGAGATCCCTGTAGCGTCGGACTATTTCGTCGGAATATTTCAACTGGTCGATTTCCAGGCGACGAGCGTTAACACGTTCACTGGCAGACTAAAACTCTCGAAAATTTCTACCGTGTTTAAACTTTGTTTACAAACTATCGGAAGCCGCGTAATGAAACATTTAGTTTGGTATTCAGTTCTGTAACTTCATCAAAATTCAAGTATTTCGTTTGAATTCATTTTCTACGACACTTAACTTTCAGAATTAATAGTTTTCGTTTTTCAATGAAAAGCACTGTCACCCACGTACGGGTGACGTGGCGATCAACGTGTCAAGATCGATTCAGAGTATACGACACGGACCGTCACGTTCCGGCAACGACGCGTACCGGCACCGACACGACAAAACATAACACGCATTTTAATGGAACTATTCGCACTATTCCCGTTGACGGAACGTTCAGGTCGGATACGCATGTCGGCCATATTGGATCTTCCATTTGGAATATTGCAATTCTGACATTAGATTCGTAATTAGATTCATAATTAGATTCTTACGACAATCCGCAGATCTCAAACACCCTCAGACCTTCGAAATTCTTTACTCTTCGTTAGTTTTACCGCATCTTGAATACGCATCTCAGATCTGGAATCCGTTACAAAGTGGCCTTACGAAAATGATTCAGAGTGTTCAGCAGAAATTCTTAAGGCACGTTTCTTATAAGATAAGATACATCGAAACGCGTGTTTGAATGTTTCGTCGCGTCGGTGCCGGGCCGTGTCGTTGCCGGAACGTGTCGTACAGTCTGAATCGACCTTTAGACGAAAAAAATGGAACGGTACACGGAAGCACGATTCGCGAACCCTTCGGGAGGAAGCGGACTTTCACCCTGGCGGTTCCGCGGCGGTAGCGGCGACGGCGGAGGCGGATCATCGTTAATTTTAGAGGGCAACAGCGGCCTTCGAGCGTCTCTTTTAACGAGCGCCGATGAGAACGAATTACTCTCGCTGCCTACTCCCAGTAATTATTCCACTTTTCGGTTTTCCGTCTTCCGTCCGCGATCTTCCTACCCGGTATTAAATGCGCGCGGCTTCGTTAGCTCCGGTGCTCCCCATTACCGCGGCAATTCCGCTGAAAATGCTTATTTCTTTAAAAAACTTGAGATCCGAGTTCGCTCCTAAATAACGCGGCCGTTACGCTCGGGAGAAATATTCTCCGTTTAGCGTCGACGTTCCTCTCCTAACCCGTATCACTCGAATTCGCGAATCCGGGAATCGAGAAGCGAAATAAACAGTAAGAGCAGCGGCATTGTTATTTTCTATAAATAAAAATCGAGGAACGAGAAGATGAAAAAGTCTCTCGGTCGTTTTTATCTCTTATCGTTCCATCCTGGTACGAACAGCCCTCGCGACCGTAACGGGAGACGAGCGCGCGATAGTCACGAACCGCTAATCAGTCCAGTTAACTCGTCTTCCGCGATAACCGTTCGCACGATCGACTTCGCGATAATATTCGAGCGACACTTTCGCATCTCGAGAATCGCGAGCATTTCGTTTCGCGATATTTCCGAATTCCGTCTTCGGCTCGACTCTTTTTTTTCTTCTTCTTCTTTTTTTTTTTTCAACGCTAGAACGAAATTCACGTTCGGACGCCAGTGTTGCACGCGCATAGGCGTGCACGCGCGCGATACTCGGCTTCTTACGTAAGAAACGAGATTGACTTAACGAGGTTTCGTTTTTTTAACACCGTTAAATGCTCGAGCTGTCCTTAGCCGCGCGCGCAGGTGAATAATTCTCGAGACGTGTGCCGTGCACGCACACGTGGCGGTACGTGTCCACGATGAATCACGAAATGGACGGAACGGGCGTCGTTAACTCTGACAAATTCGACGAAATTACGCTGACTGGAAATGATATGTACACGACGAACGATCCTCGGCGAGCGTTAGAAATTTTACTTTCTCGAATCGGTAGCGCGTTGTGTATCCTCGTGGGGTACGGGACGAGTAGCTCGCGAACTCTTGTCGGTTACGTAACGATAACGTTACGATGTAAACGATAACGCGTCGCTCGATAAACTTGACACGTTCGCTCCGGGCGCTGCCGTTTGTGTTTCGCGCCATGGGGCGGCGCGGTCGTACACGTCATCCGATAGACACGCGAGCGTGAGCCACAGGTGGTACACGCCGCCCGATGACACGATTGCCAACTTGGAGGTTTTCTCGACGCAACGATTGCTCCACTTTTTTTTCGATATTGTTAGACATTTGAAAAAAGTGTTTCAACACATTCGTACCGGCGCACCACAGGGCGGCGCGGTCGTACACGTCATCTGATAAACATAGTGGTGTGAGCCACCGGTGGTACACGCCGTCCTACGGAACATATTAGTGTGAGCCACCGGTGGTACACGCCGTCCTACGGAACATATTAGTGTGAGCCACCGGTGGTACACGCCGTCCCACGGAACATATTAGTGTGGGCCACCGGTGGTACACGCCGTCCTACGGAACATATTAGTGTGAGCCACCGGTGGTACACGCCGGCGTGATCGTGTTAAATACCGTGGTTTCCCCTACCCTTCAGTTCGTATTATTAATTAATATAAATCTGCTGTATACAAAAAGGTGTGCACGGTTACATTCGCGTAGCGGTGTACCTGGATCGTAGTTGTTACGAGTGCGCGCGTACCTCGTAACCGCGAGCGCATGCGATTGCATTTACCGATCTCCGATCGTACGTTAATACCACGATTCCAAGTAGGCACTCGCGCGAGGCATAACCACGTGCATCGCGGTGTACGCGTATACGTTCGACTCGCGCGTGCGTGGAAACGGAGGTAGGCGTTAGAACAGTGGTACTCACCATTCGAATTACCTGTTAAACTCGAGCGAGCTATTTTCGTGTCGCTGCTCCGCCCGGATATTCCACCGGACGGTGATAACATTTTTCTGCGCGTTACACGTACGATGGCAATTAAGAGATATTCGCGACCACGACGCCGGCTACCGTCGTGTACGCGCGCGAAGCGGTTTTATCCGACGCTCGGTACTATAAAAAGAAGACCTTCGGAATCGTCGAGCATTTCTTACTTGGCGCAGCAAAATTTGACCGTTCAGGGTCACCCGATGACTATTCCCGTCGCGGCGTTCGGTTTCGTTTTCCACGACGAGTCGCTCGTACGAAACGACAGACGTCGTTCGCAAAACGTGACTAATAACTTCAGTAAGCGATACTTTGATCCTTGAATAAGCGATCCATGAACTTTAAACATCGCGCATAGGTTAACGACGTCGCATTCGCCGCGTAACGATGCGATTCCAGCCGCGACGTTTCATCGATCGTAAGTATTTTTTTATATATCTTTATCGCGATCGCAACCCGGACCGATAGGAACGATTCGTCGCGTATCCGTTCGTCGTTTCATTCGTCCCCGATGTTGGAATTCCGGACGACCGTTCGAAATTCGCTCTCGTTATTAAACATTCGTTAGAGAAAGATCTCGGTAGCGGAATATTCCTGACTCGCTACACGCTCGAGTACGGCAATGCCATCTAGCGTATCGGTCGTCCGTCTGACCAACGACTCGTACCGAGGTGTGCGTCGGCCAATCTATGTCCGCTCGAAATTGCTGAAATCGGTAAAACCGGATATCGTCGAATGCGCGAACCGTGCCTCCTACGCGACGATACGCTCCATTTCTATATTTCGATATCCGTGGTCCTTGGAAATTGTCTCCAGTAGGAGGATAATCGAGGTTACCAAGCGTGGTTCGGTGAGTACCACTGTTATAGAGCGACCATGCGCGCTCTCCCGGCTCCTTCCTCGCCCCGCGAGCTACGTCGCCCACGTATACCCTCCCGCTAGTTGCGTAACGCTGCAGAGTCATGCGATAGGATAGCTCCGTCATTGCGCAGCGCAACGACGAACGCGAACGAACGCGGACGAACGCGACCGAACGAGAACGAACGAGAACTAACGAGAACGTTACGGTTAGGGCAACGAGGAAACGAGAGACGAACGTTCGTACGAATAAAGAGCGACCGAGACGGAGAAACGAACGCTGACGGGAGAGGGATGTATCTCTTCTCCCGGGCCAAGAAGAGGTCGAAAGAGACGAAGAGAGTGCAAAAAAGAGGCGGTTCAACCTTGAAAGACGCCGCGAGCGAGTTCCGTGCACGAATACTGGATTCGCGAATCGCCTAGAATCGTTTTTTCCCCGTCTTTCTCCCACGTTGACGGCACGCCACTGTCGTTCGCAACGATACCGTTACCGGTAACCGCTTGTCTCGAACACACTATAGCCAACTTGGGGATTTTGCCCCCAGATTTAAGGGGAGAACGCATGAACGGGGGTTTTTTTAGGGGCTTAAATTTTTTAGGGGGATTTTCGGGGGACAAATTGTTTAGAATAATTTTTTAGGGGTTTTTTAGGGATAGTTGTTCCCCGTTGATATTTTGACTTCATTGACCACCTAGTTGAGGAGATATATGATTAATCGAAATACGAAAATATGTAAACCAGATAGTGAATTACCTCAAGATTTCATAGGACTATTTCTTGGCAATGGCACACACGTAAATATGATTATATATATATATTTTTTTTTTTTAATTTATTTTAAATCTCAATGGAGATTTATAAAAATCGAGTACAAGGAGTAAGAAAGGACATAATTAACTCGTTACAATGATTTGTACATTAAACTATTGCTTACTTATGAGTAATCTTAAACTTCTACTCAACGTTACCGGACTTAGTTGTATTAAATATGACTATACTTTTACACGTAACGACACTTATTTATATTCACCTAAATTTTAAATAAAATATCTTTATTTGTGAAAAACTATAATAAATAAATAAATAAATAAATAAATGAAACATTTTAGGGGGAAACAAAAATTTAAGGGTTTCGAAGCCAAATTTAGGGATTTTTTTTAACTTGCGTCAAGGGCAATCGTTCTTTACTGGTTGGCAACAGTGCTCGAACAGTCTCCATAAACAACGCGCAGCGCTTTCTTTCGCATCCCGAAAACACGGCTAGACGATCGTCTTTCGATGTACTATTACTCAATAAAATTTCAAAAATTCTTCCATTCTCGACGACTCGAACAAAGTTGTCACGACACATCGAGCACTCGAGCCCTGATTCGGTCGCCGACTCAGGTGCAGTTTCCTTGCACCGTTAAACAACGACCGTCGATGTGTTCGAAACACAACGTAATTTATCGTCCCAGAGAGTTTTATCTGGTCCGCGTATCGGCGATTAATAGCCAGCTGGGTTAATTTATCGCAGAAAGCTCTCGCATCGGGACGCCACGTGCGTATATCATCGACGCCATGGAAACACATCGCGGGAAGTCCCTTTCAATTTCCGTCCGACGGGGGCGCCAAGAAATTTACCAAAGGGGACCAACTGATAAATTAACGGAAACGAATAAACGACGAGCTGTCGAAATTTTCCGCGCAACAGGGAAATTCGATCGCGACCCTTCGGATGCACCGTGGATTTCGTCAGGCCCTGGTCCCAGGAACCGCCGCGACGATACCTCGGGAAGGTATATTCGCGGTCGAGGCAACGTTTCCACGTACAGCGTCGGATGAGAAATTCCGAGAAACACAGCGATAGATAAAAATAGATAAAAGCACTGGCCTCTGCTGGCTTTCTGGGAACGGTTTCGTCGATCAGGGTCATAAGTGCACCGGTGCGCCTCGTTATGTCTAAAAGGGGTTTCCTGTAAAGTTGCTCGAAGAAGGAAGCGAAGTTTATTTAACGAGTTACGGAAAATCCGAGCTCGATGTCTCGGTACTCTCTATACCACCAGAGCCTTCGTACACTTTCTTCTTTACCCTTCGATCGATTTAAATTTCAATCGTAAAGGAACCATACGCATGTTTAATTTTCGCTAAAGTTTCTTTCTCGAAGATAAAATTAGTGCGGGAATCGCAGGCGACGAGACTTTGCGCAAAAGTTGCGAAACAGCGGGATTCCAAGCGAAAGCAAAAACTAAACGACTGCTTTCCTCGCGAGCAACGCGAATCGAAGCCAGAAATCGATGTCACGGATATCGCGGCTTTTTTTTTTTTTTTTACGCTCGAGCACCGGGCCGGCGTATTTTTTCCCTCGCCGAGCACGTTCGACTTATTTCTTAATCCGTCGGTACTTCTCTAACCAGCGGTAAATCGAGGCTATATTTGGACCGGCGCGACTTCGCCGAGCCACGCGAGCTACATTTTTTGAATTGCTCGTTGCCCACTTCGCCGAATAACGTTTCCACATTTTCGTTTCGTAAAGACACGTTCCCGCGCGAGCGGAGACGGACTAGAAAAGTAAACGCGCGTAACAGTTGTCCCGAAATAAGGTTAGCCGGAACGTAAAGGGGGTTAGGTCGAGGAAGTCCGAGAAAATAGAGCAGCGGAACATCCGATGGGAACGCGATGAAGGAAAAAGAAAAAAAAAGAAAAAAGAATCGCACCGCGCAGATGGAAAGAGCGACAAAGCGGGCCGAAGCGAACCAGTTGACGGAAGGTTGCGAACGGGAACGGAAGGGAGACGAAGAAACGAAACGAAACGCAGCCACGGAAAAAAGGAGAACGAGAGGGTAAGGAAAGGATGGGAATGGAAAAGAAAGCGTGTGCCGCGAGGAGGGTAGCTGGCTTTGACTTCGTAGTAGGCCTCGATCGATGCTGTTACCATGGTTACGAGGGCAGTACCGCGGTGCTCCACTGCTGATTATTTATGTCAAGGATTCCCCCTGCTTCGAAGCTCGGAACGCGAACTGAAACGCAAACCACCCCGACGCCGACGCCGATGAAGAAGTAGCAGAGATGGCCATTCGAATCCCTCCGTCGCAGCTTCTCCAATCATTTTCACGCTCAAACGTTCGACTCGAATCGCGCTGCACGCATCGAACCCTCGAAACCATACTTAACTTCAACTTAACCTTGTTTCGACCTTTGCCTTCCTAACAACTTTCAACTTCGCAGTGGAATAACGAAAACTCGGTTTCCTTGGAACGTGTAATTGCCATAAAGCCGGGATTCGATACAGAACAGAACTGCTACGCTGCTCCGTTCGATTAATAATAAATAGTAGCCTCTTTTTTTAGATATACCATTTCGTGTAGCTATAGCCGAACCGTAAACGCGAGGAACGGCGGGTTATATTCTGTTAGAAAGATTCTATTAGAAATTCTGTTAGAAAGAGCAGAAAAATGAAACGGTAAACGTGAATCAACATCCACCGAGTGTCGCGTATAGGTTATAAATTTGTTTCGTAGCACGGTTTGACAACCACTGGCCTAGGCCGTGCGGCGAGTACAACGACGATATCAAACCCGAGCAAATCCAGAAATCCTTATTCAGATCAAAATTTTGCCCGTCTCCGAGCCGAGAACCTAACCGAGCAACGTTTCGTGAAATTCCGTTCGTGAGGCAGAACCGAGCTCGCAGCCGGTCACGGGAAACCAATAAAAGTTAATCGCTCGATTTAAGTGGTTTCACGGAACTTTTTTCTTCCGCGGTAGCGGCACTCGAACGTGACTGGAACCAAGGAGTTTCGTATCTCCCTCGCTTTTTTTTTTCGAAGCAACGAGGAACGTTTTTCGAACAATTTTTCCGACACTGCGAACGTATGCCTCTTTATTCCTCGATCGTTTTTTCACGCATTTGGTGAATTTTAAAACTACTTTACTTTAAGCGACACGGCACGATCGATCGAGCCGGTGATTCCACTCGGAAAAAACCTGGTGATATTGTTGCAAAACTTTCCCAGTATGGATTAGTGTGGAACAGTGGTGCACAACCATTTTCGTTACAAGACCGAATAAAAGAACGACGTCGCACAGCTAATATTTCGAGAATATTCAAAGGATGATGTTACCTAACCTAACCTAATCTCGATCGTTACCAGGTCGTACTACATAAAATAACAAAAATCATCGTAGGCATTTCGCGGTACGCGTTTAACTGTATCTTGCAAAGTAGGTTACGTTTACCGGTCAAAGTTCAGAGGAAATTCATTCGTGACGAATGCGAAAGAAACTATGAAAAGTTGACGATCATCCCTATAGGGTGTAACAAGATCGATGAAAAATTGTAAGAGTTGAAATATTTCCGAATGCAACGTTAGCTACGGAGAGTTAAAAGTTGGAAGGTGAATTAGAAGTTGAGTTGACATTTAAACGATAACCATCGCTAGTGAAAAGTAACGACGGAAGATGGAGCTCCGATAGTTTTAACCTTCGACCATATATACTTATAAACGTGACTTCAGATGAATGCTTTGAAGCAAAGATAAAATCATCTATGTGACGTCACTGGAGGATAAAGTAACGATGGAACTTTGTCGTTGAGTCTGTAGTATATATATTTTGCTTTATTAATTGCTAATTTTAACTCTTATAATTTCAAATAATGCTTATCGTAACGTATTTTGGAAATTGTAATTTTGAAATATTTAATTTAGGGACCGGATATAACAGAACCCGGAGTGAAGCCATGTCCGCCATATTACGTTGCTCTTGCGAATTCGTGACACTGCTAGACATGCGTATAGAGTCTGTAGTCTATGGCTAAACGCGCCATAGTGCTGTCGGAAAGCTCGGGAAAAACTCGAGCAAAGCTCAGCCCAAATAATCGAGCCGAGCCGAGTGCTTTTTCCAAGCCGTTTCCAAAGCAACCAGCTTGGAACTTTAAAATACCGAAAAATGTGACGCCATTTCTCGGCGAACCGTCCAAGTTCGTCGTGAAATAGTTTCCACTTCGCACCGCTAGATCGCGTCACATCCATCACGAAATTCCAACTTGGCTTCTCGACGATCCGCGAAGGGTTATCGATTTATGTGGCAGTTACAAACGCGATAAACTGCAAGCATATTTTGTTTCATTTCAATTTAAATTGAAAAAAAAAATATCGACGATACTTGGTCTTAATGCGGACATCAAATGGACAAATTAATGGGTAAATTATTTATTTTTGACCGAATAAGAATAGAAAATAACAATGATAACGCCAAAAATATTCATATTTTTCCGCAAATTACACGAAAGTCAATGATTGAGTTGTTAGCTTCGTTCGAAGCTGCTTCAAAAATTAAATTAATATAGACCTATAGAGACGATTTTAATTTTATGTTTCATTCTATTTAAAGATAGGGAATCGATAATTTTTGTTTAATACTAGCCTTACATCGGTATCTGCGACGTAAATTGTGCGTAATGGGACAGTTGCTCGTTATCGAGACCGTGCAACGTTGATAATACACATAGTGGGCGGATGAGGTCACGCATACAGCAAACAGGACGTTACGTTATTTTTTTCTATTTGTCTAAAATTCCCCGAATTCCGAAACAGTATCGACAATAAATTAAAAATATATTTCGTTCTCTCGTCGTGTAAGCAGCATAGTATAAAATAAGAAGAGGAAGTCGCGTGAAAAATGTAGGAAGTTGAAGCAAAAGTCCGATTATTTACCTGTATATTTCTACGAGAACTCGGTGTTATATCAAAGTTCGAGCAACGGTTTCACAAACAGAAATTAAACGTATACCGCATATTTATCGAGGCATTCTTGCAACACAACGTTCACATTCTTTCAAATTATGTTCGTAATTTTTTTTTATTCTATAGACGTACATTAGAAGTTTTGCTACAGTCAACGTCTTTCGCTACCTCACACATTTTTCGATCTTAATTTATGCAATTCACTATCAAACTAAAGTAATAACTAACGATTACCTCCTTTTTTTTTTTTTTAAATATAATATTTACAACGTGTATCATCAGTCGATCATATATATATATATATATAATACAAACTTGCACTTTTCGCTGTCAGCGGTTGCTAGTGATAACATTCTGATGCGTATAATCTATACTCAGACTTACTTATTCTTCGTTATATCTTCTTTTACGAGCGAATCGTATTCGAAGCAAACGACAAATATTGCAGCGTGCTACGATCTCACTACAAAGAACAACCAGAAAAGAAAGCATCTTTGTAGCTATTCGAGATCGTCGACGAGTCACGCGTCAAAATCCCTCGAAAGTAGAGATACTAGGGACAGTAAGTGAAATAAACCATGTCACTGTAAGTATGCTTGTGCACCTGTTTCAAAAAATTACATCCCTACCCCTTTATTCGTCCGACAGTTAATCGTCTAAAAATAAAGATAAACAATTGTCTTGTACGAGATAATTGTTACGCGAAAATTGTAATGTATAAATAACAGGGTCGAAGATAAGATAATGAAACACAAGAGGCGAGCATATTTCTCGTGACTCGTATGGTGCGACAATCCACAATGTTTGTTTCTTAAACGTCACATGGTTAGTCAAACATTCGTGTATCAAAGGTTTCACGAGAAACGTTCACAATGGGTGCGTATCGCATAGCATAGCATCGGGCAGCATGTGATTGATATTCATGGTAAATGGTCGGGGTTGATGACTCCGAAGCTTAGTTTGGACATGTTTACTCTACGTATTCTCTAAACTCTGGGATTTATCGTACAAAACAAAGTACGGAGAATTACGGGAAAATCGAATTTTCTTGAAACATCGCTTATCATCTGTTTTGTAAATGCTAAATTTCCAGGACAACAGACGTTATGGAATTAAAGCTGCATATAAATAAAAACAAATTGCGGAGATCGTTCTTATGACGCGGCTGTTATCGCCATCTTCTCTCTTTCGTTCTTCTCAACGGCCGCCACGTGATCGGGCTTTTCACCTCGCGCGTAACGCTCCCACATCTTTCTGTATAACATTTCCATACCCAACGCGTATAGTTTGCAACTGAACAAAGGACTCTCGGATCGTGCCTTCCATACCTTTGCTCTTATCGCTTTCAAGCTGAAAAAAGAATAATATATATAATAATTTATATTTCGTGTCGCTCTTATCAGGATAGGTCAAACTACAGTTTACTTACTATTCTCTATCGGTGCCTAAACGAACAGCGATATCTTGGTATTCTTGCCGTGTTCGTGCAACCAGCTCCGGGCATCCTAAAGTATTCAATTGACTAGCAGCAACGCGAGACGCTAACGTTTCCCCTGGCAGGGTGACCACTGGAGTTCCAGTCCATAGAACGTCCATACTAGTAGTATGACCATTACAAAGTGGTGTATCTAGGCACACGTCGGCTAGTTGTCCTCGTCTGACGTGTTCCTCTTTAGCGGCAACGTTGCTGAACAAAATTCTACCGGGCGACAAACCTAACTGTTGCGCCGTTGCTTGTAAATTTGGCTCTCCGACCGCCGGAAATCGCAGCAACCACAACACCGAATTTGGCACATGTTTTAGAATCTAAAATTTCAAATGATAATAGATGTAGAAGCACAGATGTTCAGACAGTTCGACAGATGTTGGACAACGTGAAACTCGAATATAAGAAATACAGAGTAAACTTACGTGTGCCCACATATGAAGCGTGAGCGGATCAATCTTATACAACTGATTGAAATTGCAGTAAACGACCGCGTCCTCTGGCAAACCGTACTGTTGTCTCGTTGTGATCACAATATTCTGAGGTACCTCTTCACCTGTAGCTGTCTTGTTGTTCACTTGCGTGGTGGCCATGCCGTTTTGAACTACGACACCGTTCACGGACATTTGGCATTGTCCGGAAGCGATCATTGTCTCGATAGGAGTAGTTGTTGGCAGTTCAGCGACTTTCAACGAGATCTCTACCGGCTTGTTTTTGGCATCGGGTACGATCACCTCGCGGATTTCTTTGATCAATGTGTTCTCGATCATCGGAGAAAGATCAGTCGCGTTTATAACGGCAACGTTGTCGGCCACTTTACCCTTCATGTTCAATTTGTCCGTTAAAATGAGGCGTTCTTTTAGATGGGGGAACATTTGTCTGTAAAAGATTGAATATTTGATATAATTACTCGAATAATTTTTACGGTACGTATTGTAACATATTTGACAGGAACTTACTTATGATCTCCTATGAAGTACGTGTGCGGCATGTAAGCGAGCTTTTCGCTGTACTGACTAGCAAGTTCCAATGGCGAGGTAACTTCGTCTGTAATTAAATAATCCATGAAGCTCGCCCCCGATGTTCCCGGATATCCAAGCCACATGACTTGAATCGGCGCCGGTCGCAGAGCAAATATTTCGTTTCTAGCGCCTTTCGTGTAGCCGTTCATGTTGACTAAAATATGTATCCCGTCGGAATTAATACGATCCGCGGCTTTCCCGTTGCACGGAATTTGCGATAGATCGACGAAGTGCTCGGCTTCTCTCGCGATTTTCGCCCGGAAGGTCGTCCCATCGTCGGAGCTAAGAGCGTAACAGTAAATTTCAACGCTTTGTCGTTCGTGAAGTCCCGGAATCGACTGCATGAGATGGCTGGTGGGATGATTTCCAAAATCTGACGAAACGTAACCGATTCTCAAGCGGGCACCGACTTCGCGTGGATACTTGTACGGTTGCTTGTGCAAAACGTGAATCTTCTCGATGCAGAGATTCGCGTGTCTAGCTGCGATAGCTTTTCTGAACTCGTGAGACAGCGGATAGAGCATGGAATGATGCGGATGCACGCTCGGTAATCTGTTCTTGTCGAGCTGTTCCGCGACGATCGAGACCAGTTTCTTCATTCTTGCTTCGTAGTCGGTCCAGTCGCACACAATCTGCAGGCAGTGCGCCAAATTGCAATACGCGTCTGGAAAGTCGGGCTTCAATTTCAGAGCGGTTCTGTACGATTGAATCGCTTCGGGAATGTTCCCGGAATCCTTGTGGATCGAGGCTAAATTGGAATGAGCATCGGCAAAAGCGGGATTAATTTGAATAGCTCTCGTGTAACATTGAAGAGCCCCTTGTATGTCTTGCATTTCTTTCAGGGTATTACCCATATTCGAGTAAGCGTCCGCGAAAGTCGGCTGAATACGAATAGCCTCTTTATAATGCATCAGAGCTTCGTTTAGTTTTCCTTGCTGTTGCAATACAGAAGCAAGATTGCTATGAGCTGCCGCGAACTCGGGGAATACTTCAAGCGCTTTCAAATATAGTCGTGTTGCTTCTTCTATGTACCCTTGTTCCCTTTTTATGTTGGCCTGCAACGAAAACAGATACGTAACGAAAAATCTTCCCAAGCGTTATCGATACCGCGCGTGAAGATTTCTATACAAGTACCAGATTATTAAGGGAATCGGCGTGCGATGGGCAGAGGCGAAGAGCGGTATTGTAGCAATCCTCGGCCTCCGCCACTTGGCCCTTTTCCTTGAGCGCGTTCGCCAAATTGCAATAAGCATCTGGGAAATTCGGTTGCAGCTCAATGGCGCGACGATACGTGTCGATGGCCAGGTCGATGAGCCTACAAAAATCTTAAATATACTTTCTGTTTCGCTGTTTAATGAATTCCCAGCGCAAATCTATAATTACCCTTGTTCATAATAGACGCACGCCAAATTTCCATGAACGACTGCATTGTTGGGACTGAGATTCAAAGCACGCAGATAGGCAGCTACAGCTCTATTAGAAAACACAAAATTCACGCGTTGTTAATTCATGTAATAACAGTGGAAAAGCATCGATATTATTTTCCGTAGGACCGATCGAAAGAAAAGGAGCAAATTGTCAGTCACTTTGAAAATAGTAACACTCGTTCGCGACATCACAACCGAGGCACAAATCGAACACGTGCGACAAGTTGTCGTATCTCGCAACGGGTCGCGAAGACGAAAGAAACCAGCGTCGAAGAATTAACCTTTTCACGTTATGCTTAAACAAAGAGATGCAGCATCCAGGAGTCGAGGATCGCGCGAGAGCCCGCTGCAATTGTACGCGTAACGAGGGTGCGATCGTAGTCGAGGGCGAGATCACCGTGTACACGACAACACACTGGCAGTCCATTCCTCCCCCATTTCGGTATCTCGTTCGATAAATCAATCGGTTCTTTTGAATATACGGGAAAAATCGATTCTCCAAGGGACTCGAGGATAAAGAGAGGATACGAAACCACCGCGATAGCTTTCGGTCGCGAAACTCGTAGCCGCGAGCTGCGTTTTTGACAACATCCAGTCTCGTTAAGGACTGTACACCCACCCGTGAGAACCAAAGGGTTCTCTTCTCTCTTGGGGGCGGAGCGAGTCTTGGAATCGATAGTCGTCGAGTTTCACCCGCTGTTGTGCGTAACGACGAAGGAGATGGCTCTGGACCGCGGATACGCGTAAATAACGGATCTGGGACACGTTATACGAAAGCAATTTATACTCTTGCAAGGCTATTCGTACCAGACCACGGTCGAAGACGAATGGTTCGATACGTGCGAGAAGATTATTCTTCTTAACCCTTTGCACTCGAGGCCTTTTCTTTCTGGTATCTACCAGCAACTCGAGATGTTTCTTAGCATTCTATTCCTATGAATTCTAAGCTATCTAGATTTGAGAATAAACTCACGTCTAGGTATTATAAATTTGTTTGCGTGAAACCTAATGGTGACTGAGAGTCACCTCTCGTGACTCAAACGGTTAATACTTATACTTCTCCAAGAATTTAGTACAGCTCGAAAGTTGAACGGTGCGAACGCAACTTTCGGATTCGTACAACGAATTACAAAAATGTACGTGCCTCGCGAAAGAAGGTTGTGTTCGTGGACGTCGCTCTGGAGAGAAACGAAGGACGATGAACTTGAAAGAACGTTATACGAATATCGATTCGGTGTTTACATACCGGCTCATGCGCTTTGCTCGCGGTTTCTTAGCACGCGTGTTCGAAAGGGGAACGCGCGAAACTTTACGACCCTCGACGGTTTCTTTCATCGTGCCGCGAATTAAGTACTCCACGGTCGAATCGGTATTACAAAATATCGGTTATTTACAAAATAAACGCGAACGCTCATCGTACATCTATAGTCAATTTGTATGACTTTCTACTACCGTTAACGTCACTGGAGGACGTTAAAGGAATAACTATAAAGCCACTTTCCTCTAGCACAGACTTTAAAATCGACGTCAATAGGAAGTATAAACGACGATCGATCAAACTGTGCATATCCGACTCGGGTACTGGACGCAGGATACATCCTAATTCGTGGCAGGATTAAAAAGGAGTAGTTTAGTGAAAAGGAGTAACAAGTGAATTGGAAAACGTAGAAAAGAACGCGGATAACTGTGTTTCCTTACCTATCGAATATCCTAGCCTCTTTGAGGACGTTGCCAAGGTTGATGTACGCGTCCAGAAAGTTTGGATCCAGCGCCACCGCCTTTTCAAAGTGATGAATCGCCAGCCATATTTCTCCCTGGGCGTTGAACACGCAGCCGAGATTGCTCCAGGCAACGGCGAAGTCCGGACGCGTTTCGATCGCCTTTAGATAGCAAGCCTAGAGACAAACGGAGTATTAGAGGTAATGCTCGCGTACTGTCAGAGACGACGCGCCGCGCGTATTGCCCAACCTCTCCTCGCCGCGCCGCAGCTTTCACGCATTCACCATCCTCGAGATACCTCAGAAAAACATTTACTTTCATCACCTTCGTCCTCTCCGTCGCCCTTTTCCTCTGTCCTATCCTCCTTTCCTGTGCGTACGCATTTTCGTTTCTCGAGTCGATCGATCCGTCACAACGCGAATCAGATTTCATATTCCACCGTTCTCGTCGACTGGTTTCTACCGTGAGCTTTTATCGGATCGTATCCGAACTGGATCGGCAAACGTAACTAAAATTCTTTACAAATTCATTCGCTGAAAGTGACTCGCGTCGAACGACAAAAACTCGCGATAGAAACACCGAACGAATCCCAAGTTCATCGCACACAGTATCTATGCTGGATCTCTAAAAATCAAAAACCAATTTCCCGACGTGCTCGAATCGTACGGTTATTCGAAACGAAGAACGCGATCGCAAGCCCAAGAAACGTTTGACGAGAGGCACCGTAAGTAAATAGTCGAAGTATCGATCCATCGATAGCGAAATCAGAGTACTCTCGAGCAGACTTTGAAAGCTCGTTTAGACGTGCGTTATCGTCGCAGCAGCGATACACGGTTGCAGCGTTCAGAGAAAAACGGAGAACGGAAACGGGTACAGAGAGAACGAAGCTCATTCTGCGAATCGTGTAACGTGTAGAGGGACGAGGAGCTGGTGCGAGGTCGGGAAAATAGGGTTACGTGGAGCGCGCTAAGGAGCGTCGTCGTGTTAACGTGGCCGATACGGGTGTCCGGTATCGCGTATCCGTCGATTCCCCGAAATGCGTCCGGTGGACTCGACGGCACGCGCGGTACGCCAGTTTCGCCATTGTCGTCGTCACCGGCCAACTCGCCTGCGAAGATGTCTCCCCTCGTCGAAAAACACGCCCGTTTCGAATTCGTGCCCCGCGACGATCATCCAACGTCCCCTCTACCTCGTGTACGAAGTCCGTATCGATTCCAAAACCGATCGTTCCCTGTCGCGTTCGAACTTTTAAAACGTTCAAGATTCTCGACTTCTTCACGCGTGACGACTCTCCTAAAGGTCGAAGCGGGGATGTGCATCGCGCGTGCCGAGAGGCGGGCTACATCATACAAAGTAGAGTAATCCGTACCTAAACGATAAGTAAAAGGGCATTTACAGTCGGCCGGTCTCTATGCGGGAAACGGCGAGCAAAGGGCGGACGAGTCGAAGCAAAGAACTGGGGAAAAAAGACAGAAGCAAAGTTGGACGTGTCTCGAACAACCAGGACCCGTTTCACTGGGATTCGCCCAGACTCGCGAAGCGACTAAATACGGATTCGCAACGATAGCAAGAAGGAAATTCGAAGAACGCTTTTCGTGGAATGAAACCGAAGGGATCCAACTTTGAAATCTGGCGGTGGAGAAGGGGAAGTCTGTATAGATGCGGACCGACGGGATTGTTCAGAGACCGGCCTTGGGAATTACTTTACCTGCAGTGTACCCTTCGGTAGGTTGACGGTAGGTACGGCTCGCAAGCTCTCATAATAAACTTAGACCGAGAGACAGTGTGTTACTGAATAACCAGATTCAGATTCACCCCTTTGACGAAGGAACCCATGGTAACCGAGACCAATCACATTGCTCCGACTTCCCCTCCTAGAGTTGATCATCCCATCCACAACAATAAGACAGCTGCGTTAATGTCTCTTCACTGATACTCTTCGCCTCAACTTTTGTCTTTTTTTTTCTCTTTTTTTTTTTTTTTAAATTTTCATTTCTTTTCAAAGTACGTGTATATATAGAGGTAGCACGCCTAGTCGTGCGTGCCGGTTGAGGGGCACGCTTCGCTGAGCCCGTCAGCCACCATTAAACCGCCTCGAGACGTCCGGTTATCATCGACTGTACGTTCGAACGAAAATTCCCGATAACTAGAATACGATGCAAGACGAGCGTTAGAAATTCTTTGATTATTGACCCTGGAACGCTACCAATGTGTGTGTGTTTTTCTTTTTTTTTTTTTTTATTTTTAAATTTGAAACTCTTTCTTTTCATGGTCCAAGCTTGTACTATTTCGAGATCGTACGCGTTGCTGGTGGCGAAACGTACTGAGCGAAAATCGAGCGAGCAGACTAGAAAGCAATCAAGACTGGCAGGAAATTCAGCGGAAGGCCTTTCTCGTTGCTGCGTTGTGATTCACCGACAAGCTTGTCCCTGCAAAGAGTACCGTCGCGACACGCGGGAAGACAAGAGACCGACGCGAAAATAATTTCTTAAACGACGAGCACGAAGCATTTCGAGATCATACGTACTGTCTGCAGTCGCTTGCTTGTCGTTCATCGCCGCGCCGCGCCGCTGTGAAAGAAGCAGACCACTCGACATGCCTCGCTCAAGTATACAAACTACGATTAACGAATCGACTATAATTAACCGACGAAACTCTTAGGAGTGGAACAAATCCTGTGAGTTTCCGACCGAAACGAAAGCACACTTCCATCGACAATTGCGCGATGGGAGAGCAGTTATCAACGCGTTTCTCGTTCAAATCGAATCCCGCGATAAGAAATTCGTCGAGTGATCTCGCGCCGTTAATCATGATCGTACACACAAATTTGATTACTCTCAAAAGTTGGAAAGAAAAGGTGTCGCATTTGTCCATGTATACGTAACGGATCTGTATACCTAGAGTTAAATACACATTCAGAATGAGCTGGATAAAATGAGGATGACCTTAACTGCTAGAGTCGCGCGCTGCGGATCCTATTGTAGCTTACTGCGTGTTTTGAAGAAAAAAAAAGGAGAAAAAAAAGAGAAGTACAAAAACGCAAAAGTAAAACACTGTTCGCGCAACAACGCTTCGAAAAGGAAAAAGAAAAGACCGTACTTGCTGTAATAGGATCAGCAATTGCGGTTAAAAATTTGCGATGACACCGAGAGAGACGAAGAAAATCTGTTCCTGCGACGGTGTTATTGCAAAACGCGCAATGCCAGAAGGGGTTGCTTTAAAATGTTTTCGGCACTGGACCGAAAACGCTCGTGGCGCCGCGTTTGATGCCGAGTAACCTCGTTGATCCTTGGACAAAAGGACGGACGAGAGAACATCAATCGCGGCTATTTGATGGATTAGGTGGGAAGAACGCGTGCGATGTACGATCCGCTATAGAAATTTCAATCTTATTTCGTGCCGATGTTCACGAGGACCACGCGCATTTAATTTCGATAGCGGGGCCATCGCACGCCGCGCATACGTTTTCCACAATGAGAAAAGGCTTTCCGCTCGAATGAAACGGATACCCAGTTACTTCCTAGCCATTCCAAACAACTGCTGACTAGTGCTCGTGCACAATCTATAAGATGCATTCGTACCTTATCAAAAGACTAATCGACGAGACTTGTCGGCAAGCGGCCAACAATATCCTAAAGTTTGATTACGGTACCAATGCATACGAATATGTGCATCACACGTCAGATTACTTTACAACAACGATCCCAATCGGCGGAAAAACCTACCTTTGCTTCGTCAAGTCTTGCTAATGCTTTCAAAAGATTACCAAGATCGCTTCTCACGCAGTAGAGATCCTATAACACGCAAAACCGTACGTTGTGAAAATATTCCAAGAACGAGTTTGGTCAACCATAGTAAAGCTGCTGGAAAATTGACGAATATAGTTTGTTTCGAATCATAAAAAAAATATATGAAACTATTTCTTTAACTTGGCTCGGATATATCTCTAATGGATAAGAAATTATACAGAAAATCGTTAAAAAAAAAATCATGGACGTCAACTATATTCGATACATTTTTTTGAGCTGGTTGTAAATTAACTATCTGAGAATTTATTTAAACAATGATTTGTTCCTCACAGGGTTATATTGCAAAGCGGTCACGTATGCTTGAACTGCTTGTTCCATATCTCCTGCAGCCACTAACGCAGCTGCCAGATTGATGTACCCATCGATGAAATCTGGTTTCAACCTGACGGCGTGTCTGTAATTTTCTAAAGCTTCCTGTAGCTGACCGCGCTCCTTGAAAACATTTCCAAGGTTGCTGTAAGCTTCTGCCAGCAAGGGGTTTTGCTTTATCGCTAAGCTACTGTAATGAGCAGACCTGAAATGTACCGACAGAAATTTGTGAATGTTAAGAGCAAGTAGAAACAGAGAAAAAATATTTTTGCTCTCAAAGCTTACTTACTTATCTAGCCTCCTGCATTGAAAATGAATCGAAGACAACAACAAAAGAACCCCTGTGTTGTTGGTTTCCTGTCGCCAGAGCTGCATACAATGTCGCTCCGCATTTTCATAGTCTCCTGCTTGATACTCCCTGTGAGCCAGTTCCAGTAGCCCTGAAACGAGATAAATTCGAACGTGATATTTTCTCATAACTTACACGTTACACGTAAGGAAAAAAAGTTACGAGGCGCCTATCGAGTTTGGAATTGAAGCGGAAGCACGTGTATTTTTCGAGTCGTCGCCATATGGCTACTCTCGTTTACGTTACTGAGTAACGGTTACGCGTTTACGCTACTCGTTTACGTCTATACGAATGTTTCTGTAATCTGCACATGTTTTCTGTTCAGAATTTCTATGGCGCATGCATAACGTTTACGTGTCCAAAGGAACGCCCTAGGGTCACAGGAAGCCTGAAATTCGTGAAACGTTAAAAAAAGACGCAGACGAGGCGCGAGCATAAAAATGGCTGCTTCCGTTGTGTACTCGAGCAAACGACGTAGGCATGGAATTTTTACGCTTCGCACGGAAATGTACCGAAAGTATTCTTCAAAGTACGGAAGCAATATTCGTCTATAGAAATATCTTAGGAAATATCCTAGTCTTCGCTGTGTTTCCTGTAGATTACGAATCGCTACCCTGATCCCCACGTGAAAATTTACTTAAACACGATGC
Source organism: Hylaeus volcanicus (assembly GCF_026283585.1). NCBI lineage: Eukaryota > Metazoa > Arthropoda > Insecta > Hymenoptera > Colletidae > Hylaeus > Hylaeus volcanicus. The sequence goes on from NC_071977.1 coordinate 30,373,697, forward strand.
GTGCATTTATTTTGACCAATATGTATATCGATTTTCGTTCGTAACTCGACCGATAGCAAAAGTTGAGTAACACGGGGAAGAAATAGCGTCAGAGGGAAAGAATACGAACAGTACGAGTCGACAGCGACGTTAATGGTTTGATTGTCTGCGATCGCGATAAGCTCCTTGCCCTGAGTGTCCTGTGTAACAACCAGGAGATTTTGCCCGTTCGGCCACTCGACGGTTCCATTATAAATGTCGTCCGTGCCGTTGACCACGCTTCCAATTATTCCGTTGGTGCTCTTCAGGACGGACTCCTTTTTCTTCTCGATCAGTCTCAGACTCATTTTTCTCGTTTCGTTGCTCTGATCTTTTCACCACCGCACACATTCAGACGCACACGCCGTTTTTCAGCTCGATCAATTTCGAGACTCCTCGCCGGACGAAAATTGATGCCTCGAATGTTTCCTGTGATAACGTCTTCTGACCGACTCGCGATATGGTTTTATTTACTTCTCCGTATCAACTCGCGTAGCACTCGTTGTTAGGATTTACGTTCCCTGATCACCAGCGCATTACAGTTCAACGCGATACTTAATAATTCCTCAATTCTGTAGACACTGCATCCGCGGTGTTCCTATAGAAGAGATCGTTCCGGCCAGGTTATCCCCGCCAGATCGAGGAGCGAGCCGATTGGTCGGCTCGGCCACTATGGCGGACTCCTGCGTCGTTGTGGCAAGCCGTAAAGGGGGAGAGGGGAAGCAAGGGAAGACACTCGGTTCAAGAGCGTCAACATCGAATTCGGTGCCTAATCATTTTTTCTTTTGTCCTTTGTCAACTCGACTGTACGAACATTTGCCCATCGGATATCGTCGTCGAAATCAGAATGGAATCCTAAGATATCGTTTACCACGCACGATTGAACCAGTAACCTATCCTCGATTCGGTACGAATTTTTCTGACTAAATTGGACATTTGTGCACCCTTACTTCACTGCTTTTCGGTTTCGATAACAATTTGCGTATTCAGCGGTCTCGAAAACAAAGAACATCCGTCGAGTTATTTTTAGCAAACAAAACACACAAAATCAACTACGTACGTCGGGAACGTGTTAACAGATTATTGTTGTATCAGCAATACTGATAATATTTTATTTGTATGGAATACGATCAGACGGTTCGGAATGTTTAGGAGAATTTCGAGTTTCGAGATGTCCAGAAAATTGGTGCGCTCTTTATTTAACTTTGATTTGTCGATAACCTTAGCGAAAATAATTTCTTGGTGTAAACACGTGTAACACTAAATGTAAATACAAAAAAAAATTGGCGATTCTAGGGGGGCACGTATATCTTGTACTACGCGACTGGGACATGTAAAGAAACCATATCAGTAGTTCTCATTCGCTATTGGGAAAATCTTATTATTTCAACTTTCATGAATACGGCTTTCGTTACTTTTTTTATGTATAAATTCTGTGTGTCGATAAAGAAAAGAATTACTCAATTATAATTTTGATCTCGGTAGCAAAACATGCAACATTTATCAATGAATTGCAAAAGTATGACGTACAGTGGGCGTAGAAAGTATTCGTACACCGATCAATTTCCAAAAAAAAAAATATGTAAAATTGTAATTTATTAATTTATTTTTTATTAACAGTACAAGGAACAATTAACAGTAGAGTTGGTAACATAAGCGCATCAGTTTAATGCTTCGTGGGAATTAGAAAACACTAAATTTTCAGTAAAAAAGATTTAAAAAATACTGATAGTTAAAAAATAATGATAGTTAATTTAATGCCTAGAAGAGTTGCAGTGGTAAATGTGATGGAAGACCGCTGAAAATAAGTAAAAATTTTCACTCGTGAAATACATTCCAACGGGTAAAATCGACGAACATTGCAAAGAACCACTGGTATATGTATACGAAGGGACTCTTGTCCCCACTCTGCCGCTCGAAAAGCAGATGGAATAGGTACCCAATGGAATATTCCATCGTCACTTCGATGAAGCGAGGACAGGGGGATTGCGGAGCGAGGGGAAGGGAAATATTTAAGGGAGAATAGACCCGAATGGGGGAGAAAACTAAAAGCTAACAACGGTAAAATAATAATGCTACGATTCGTACAGAGATGAAAATAAAATCAACGGACATTTGCAAAGTTCGAGCAATCTTTCGTTAAAAAATTGAAGCACATTTTCTTTAAACTCCGTTTACTCGTCTACACACCTTTAATATAACGAATTTCACGTATTCGTACGATCGAATAAAGCATATCGCTCGCGTAGTTTGATATGGATATATCGCTTATATTGCAGTACTTAAGATATTGACATTTTTCACGTGTACATAATCCACGTGAATGATACCTTTCGATTGTGACACCTTATTAAGTTAGTACGAAGTGACAAATTAATAAAGTAACAGCAACATTGTTGTCCACTAACAAGAAAGTTTCTAATAAATGTTACACATTAACCATGGTCTTGATCGAACGACTATAATTAAACGAAACTCGGATACGAGTTGGCGACGTAAATGTACGTTGGAAAAATTACACAACTCCGTGCTTTTGATCGTCCGTATTAATCGGTCATGGAAACTTGTGCAAGGTGTATTTTTAGCAACGCAAGTCGCATGATTACAAAGGGAATGCCTGCGGATTTGATGTCCATTTCATCGAGTTTCGCGAACGAAAGATTGAACGTTCCAACGAAACGATACGTAGGTAGTCGTGGTTATTCTACTACGTACCAACTGTCGAAAGCTGTTGTATCTCGTTCATCTTGAGAATGACACTGGTGCCCGCAATTTGTTGATGGTTCTGCTGCTGCTGCTGTTGCTGCGGCTGCTGCTGTGCTTGCATGATCACGGCCACCATAAAAATTTGACACGCGAACAAGTGCGGCGCAAGAAAAATGTTATGAGTTGCTCGCGCGAACGATCTAGCCGAAGCAGAGTACCGCGATCGAGAAAACCGCGACGAGTCGAATCCGAATATGATTCTGTCCTTCCTCGAGAACAGAAACAAAAACACAGGTACGCAGGGGAATTACGTCCGCATGCACTAGCGCGATGTTTCAGCGTCCGCCATCATGGATTTTCGAGTACTAGTCAAACCACCCAGACTGCAGTATATAATATGCAAATTACGTAAAAACGTAATTGCTGGTTACTGAATATTCCGATGTTCGAAATTACGTGACGAAAGACGGCGAGTAACCGATTGGTTGGTCTTTTGCGAACAACGGTCTGTCAACGATACGAAAACCGTAACATAACGTGGACCATGGACGCGTAACATGGACCGACGCGAAAAACCAATCGATGAACGTATTCCGAGTTGAAGATTTGTGCGGTTCCTTGCGCGGGAAATACGTCACGTTGATGAATCCTAATAGATCTATCTTACACGCCTTACTATGTTATATCGTGAATAATTAGCATTTCATAGGGGTTTTCGTTTACCTAAGAAATCATGCATTTACGAAAATAATACGAATAATAAACAGTAAGATAATATTGTTATTAGAGGATTACTACTGGAGTTCATACGCGAGCGCCGCGATGGTGACAGATCAAGAACGACGCCCACGGACATAGGAATATAGGAACCGAGGAATGACCGGCAATGGACGTGGTGCGCTATGAAGTCAAGGGGGGAGGTCCCTCGGCCATCTTACGTTGCCAATTTGCAGCGGGTAGTTTAAATAGGACTATAATTGAATACTATTCCTTTCATTTCCTGACACATTTCCCTTTAACTTCCCTTCATTTCTGTGAGGTTTCCCTTTAATTTCGCTTCTTTTCCTCACCAATTTCCTATTAACTTCCCATCATTTCCTCGTACATTTCCTTTTAATTTCCCTTCATTTCTGTGACATTCCCCTATACTTTCCCTTCATTTCCTTACACAGTTCCCTTTAACTCCCCCCCATTTCCTGGTATATTTCCCCTTAAATTCCCTTTAATTTCCCTCCATTTCCTTACACATTTTCCTTTAATATTAATTTTCCTTTCCCTTTCCAGTTCCTGCCGAATTTCCCTTTGAATTTCCCATGAATTCCTTGTGCCACCTCCTTGCATACCATGTTCTCCTAACACCAAAATGTAAAATCGGGAAGAAGTCCGATACATACCGAAAAATGTGCCCCTTGAACTAGGCAACCTATACTTACAGATATGTCGGGCCGGTTGCCTGCTCGTAAGCAAGAACGTGTCACTTCTTCGCATATCATGTTCTCCTGTTACCAGAAGTAAAAATTTAACATGTCCCGTCATAATTTTGAGCGGAGCCATTTGCAACATTGTTGAACTTGCAACATTGTTGGATTCCGCTGCGAGCGATTTGCAACATTGTTGGATTGCCGCCGGGATCGATTTGCAACATTGTTGAATGTGCAACCTTGTTGGATTTTGCGTGGAGCGATTTGCAACATTGTTGAATGTGCAACTTTGTTGGATTTTGCGTGGAGCGATTTGCAACATTGTTGAACTGGCAACTTTGTTGAAGTTTTGAGCGGAGCCGTTGCAACATTGTTAAACCAGGAAATGTCACCATGTCAAATGTTACCAAAGATTCCTTGTGCCACCTCTTCGCATATCATGTTAGGTGGTGTAAGACGGTGTTAGGAGTTGTTAGGAGATGTTAGAGGTTCTTAGGAAATGTCACGAAGTGTTAGAAAATGTTGGAAGTTGTTGAGAGATGTTATGAAACGGGAGGAGATATTAAGAGATGCTAAGAGATGTTAGGAGATGTTACGAGACATTAGATGGTGTTAGAAAATATTACGAATTAGTGCCCCTGTTATGCGGCAACCGTTATTCGCCTGCTTGTAGGTTTGGTTGTCATCTCGTAGGCGCAGAGGTGCCCCTGTTATGGGGCAACCCCTATTAGCTTTTTTGACATTTCTGTTGTCATCTCCAAACGAACGAGGTTCTCGTGGGAAACCTGCGAATGGGGGATACGCGTTTAGCCATAGACTATAGACTTTATACAGATGTCTAGCAGTTTCATGAATTCGCAATGGCAACATAATATGGCGGTCATGGCTCACTTTGGGTTTAGCTATGCCCGCTCTCTATATTCGTATGTCCGTGCTTACGTCCCCACCACGTTGAAAGAGACAAGTTCGAATTGCTTCGAATAAGCGAAGGCTTGGTCTGTTCTCACTCTTCTTCTGCTGTCGCCGGCGTTGTATGGTTCTGTGTACCGTTCTGACTTTATTTCGTTTAGTTTGCAAAATAATAATGGCAGAAAATAAGGAACGTACGTTCATCATGATTAAACCCGATGGTGTCCAGCGTGGACTCGTCGGGAAAATAATCCAACGTTTCGAGGATAAAGGTTTCAAGCTCGTAGCGATGAAGATGGTGTGGGTAAGTGTCCGTATGCGTGCGTGTACGTGAATTTCACATACGCGAAAATCGCACATATTCTGTTCTTTGTAGCCACGTGGACGCTAACTTCATGTCGGTATTGTTTCTCCTAGCTTATCGCAGAAAATGATTTTACATGTGTTTGTCTTAAAACACCTGTCATATTTCTTTGTCGAGAAACACAATTGACGTAATTTATGTTGCTAGAATATGTGACACTTAACAATCCTCAGCCTTGAGATAAAATGGTTGAAATTCATTTTCGTATTATTCTTATATTCGTATTTCAATATATTTGAAACTAATTAAAGCAAAAGATTTTTAGCGAGTAATTAGACGAGTTATTTTCAATCAATGCATTACAATACGGCATTGGCATACAGCCTAAAGATAAAACTAATCTCTAGTGTAATATAGTCATCGCATTATTTAATAAGTAATACGACCAATGATTCAAATAGAATGTCCTTTTGTAATAATATAACAACCTTTTTCTTCAGCCAACAGAGGATTTGCTGAAACAACATTATTCAGATTTGGCAGCCAGACCATTTTTCCCAGGCTTGGTTAAATACATGAGTTCGGGACCAGTTGTACCTATGGTAATAATTTTATACCTAACAACAATGTACGTTTTTCTTTTTTACATAATGAAATAAAACAAGAATCGAATTGTATCTTTCAGGTATGGGAAGGTTTGAATGCGGTAAAAACTGGCCGTGTAATGTTGGGAGAAACAAATCCAAAAGATTCTGCACCTGGAACAATTCGTGGTGATTTCTGTCTACAAGTTGGACGCAACATTATCCACGGATCCGATTCCGTTGACTCTGCCAAGAAGGAAATTAAATTATGGTTCACAGAAGATAAGAAAGAAGTTGTCGATTGGGCATCTTGGGCAGAGAAGTGGATATACGAATAGATTATTGGAAGCAAGTTATTACAAAATATTAAAGACCTTTATCCATATTCTTTCGTATACTGCCATTCGAATAAGACAAGGGAGTTACTGTACATAAATTTGCTTCAGGAGTAATAAAACAAGTTCTTATACAGTTTTTAATGCGACAGCATTAATATTAATCTTATTGTTACCTTCCATAGATTAAGAAACAATTTACAAAATACTGTAGAAAGTTTTACATATTCGTTTTTTGCTGTTTTATAACAGTAGTCTTATTTGTAATATACAATATTTTATTATTAAATTAAGATACAAGTAATATAAAAAAAAACAAAATCGATAGTACAAATGCATTGCACGTATGTTCAATCATACTTAAGTTTACCACATTAAACGTTTACGATTAAAGTAATCAAGTAAAAGTATATTATTTTACACGTGTTTAACACGGAAAGGTTGTGTAGAGTTTATATAAAATATTTAATTTCTCGATTATATATAATATATATGCGTGGAATATTGTGCGTACTTTAGACGTTAAATTTCAACGTCTGCGTTAACATATTTAATTATACGTAAACATCGTTTGAGGAAACCATCAGCATAGAAATTAATTGGTCGATTGACCTAAGAATGCTTTACAAGATGGACACGAATGCTTCCTCACCATACAGCTGTCGATGCAGTAAGGACAAGGTGCGCAACACCAACATCTAGAAACGAATATTAATACAGTTACATATTTTTTTCTTTGACGTAAACCCTGTATCGATAATTGAAGATACGGATAAATAATAATCAATATAATTACCCAATAAGACATAAGATAATTGCAATTAAATGAGTTTTTGTGTTTGACTCGGTTTCTATCGTCGTAAGAACGTTGGCATGACAATAGGGACAAGTTAGGCGTTGCGGCTCGTTACCAAATTGCGTGCCTCCTATTATGATAACACCTGTAACAACATTGTTTAAAAACAATTATTTCAAATAATATAAAAAAGTCGATTGTATCTTCTATTTTAAAACGGATATATGCATCGCCTCGTTAAGGGACACGTATCTACGATCAGTAAACAATGTGAATAATTTGATTCGTAGTTCGATTATTCTATAACTAAAAGATACTGTTAAAAATGACCGATTAAATGGCTCGAAATTCAAATCGCAGCTTCTTGGGTTTCGCTAATTCGTTTTACTTGTCCTTGCACTTTGTCGACTTCTCGATCACTCGCAGATCCCAACTATGCGCGACACAAAGTCAAACGACCGCTCAAGGTGATCGAGGGAATAGTCCCATCATTCCATTTCTCGTTTTTTTTTTTTCATTTCGCTTCACTGCTGTACATGGGACACGTGCGTGTTTTCTCTCCCAGACAAAGTATAATTATATTTATTTTTATATTTATCACGTACTTTGCGGTGGTGGTGGTGGCTGTCCATCTGTATAGGGCGGTGGCGGTGGCATAAAACCGGGTTGTGGTGGCATTTTGTCCATTGTGATATACGGGCCTTTGCCTGAAAGAAATGCAAAATAAGAAGTTCCGCATTGAACTCTTTCTTTCTTTTCATTTTCCCTTCGTATTCGTTTCGTTTCCCCATTCGTTTCTCCCTCATTCTATTCATTTCCTGTATCTTATTTCTTTTATTATCTTTTATTTATCCATTACTCGATATTTTTATTTTTATTTCAGTTCAATTTAAATATTCTTCATGGTCATGTTATGTTTAAGTACAGTTAAAAATTAATTATTTAACGTAATACAGCATTTTACATATTTTGGAAAATTGGTGGCGCCATCTACCACGGAACCGTCCAAGTTTGTCGAGAAATAGTTCGAACTAGTCACCGCTAGGTGCCACGAGCAGTTTAATTTCAAGTGAAAGAACTAAAAGTCAAGAAAACCTTATCCCGGATCAATTTTAATAAGCTTCGAGATCATGTCGTGTACGCAGTGTAGTCCAATATTCATTATTTAACGAAATAAAGCAGTTTATGTAATTATTACACATCGTCGGTATGGATAACGATCGGTGGCGCCACGTAGCGGTGAAAAGTTCGAACTATCTCTCGACAAACTTGGACGGTTCTATGGTAGATGGCGCCACGAATCAGTCAACAGTTGCTATCCTTGTCGCACATTTTATTTCTCTTTCGCTTGCACATTTTTTTCTGCCTGGACCCCGCCCACAGTAATCTGTCCTCTGATAGATAAGTGTCAAACAGCGATCAGAAAAATAGAAGTTTTATATCCCTTTATCGTTATGAAACTACGTTCAATCAGATCGATGACATTTTTCAACGAAAAATGATCAAAGCACAGACATCGCTAAAGACAACGTATCCAAGTTTCAACGAAATTCAAAATGTTTTCTCGAAGCGTACGTGCTCTCGCACGAAACAAATCTATCGCATGATCGATTAGCACCTACGTAACAACGTGTATATTCGTAAACAATGAGTAATATTGCTGGAAAATAAGTACGTGAGATACCGTACCGCAATCTAATCCATGTAGGATACTTAATTTATCGTATCTGTTTGCGAACTAATAAACTAACATCAGATACTTAGAAACGTTGAGCTGTTTACTCCTGCGAAATACTTCGTACTCGACGAAAATCTAACGTACCTATTCGAAAATGTATACAACAGTCTCGTCCTTTGTATCTACAGGGTGTCCCAAAAATGTTGTAACACCTTGAAAGGGGTGGTTCAGGAGGTGATTTGAAACAACTTTTTCCTCAGCGAAAATATCGTACAGGTTTCATTAAGGAGATATTAAGCGAAAACCCCGACCAATCAGAGCGCGAGTATGCCGGTTGAGCGTAGGCTACGCGCTGATACGACGCTACCGCGGGCGCTCCAACGGTATACGCGCGCTCTGATTGGTCAGTGTTTTCCGTTAATATCTCCTCAACGAAGCCTCGGACAACATTTTCGCTATGGAAAAAGTTGTTTCAAATCACCTCTCGAACCACCTCTTTCAAGGTGTTACAACATTCTTGGGACACTCTGTACGCGTCTTTTGGGGCCCACTAGCTAGTGTAGCTTGGGGTTGCTAAGACCGTACTGTAGCTACAATTTCATCATAGCTACAGCCCCTGAGGGTATTTATTACTGCTCGACGTTTTAAAGTAATAAGAATTCTCAAAATTGACTATTACCGCACATACCGGAGGCATTTAAAAAACACGCGATTTCGAAATAATTGTGCTGCGATTCAAGATAAGGAAAGTTGATTTTCCTCGTTCGGCGGGAATACCGAATGATGAATTCAACGTCCTTGTTTGCAGTATACTTAACACAATCCTTGTATACGCGACTGGATTTTTTTTTTCAAATTCCATTTATATAATTTGAATAAATCGAATCGTCTACCGTATTCTGCTTTCACCTTTCGATATTTACACCGCAACCGTTATATTATATGCGTAGAAATATGACACGATGAAATGTAACACGCTAGTGTTCGCGATTTACGACAGAACTGCTTCGTACTGAAGTACGCGCACGTAATATTTCTTTTTAATTTCATCCTCTACCCGCTCTACCGAACTGATGCAACTTTTTACAGGGAGAAACAGAAACAGAAACAGAAACGAAGGCATATGTTCAAGCAACCACGATTACGTTAAAAATAGACGAGAAGCCTTCGGTTCTTCGAAATTAAAATGAACCATGGAATACTCTGTTAGCGATGTAAACACTTCACCGACTTGGCTTTGCAAAACCGACGAAACAAAAGTAATTAGCTAATCTTTTGGTAAAGACACGGTAAATATTCTATACACGTTTCGAAAGTAACGACTGCTTGCCGGTTCGAGCTAGGACTATCTAGTGAGCTACTTTCTTTCTATTTTAGTATGCACATACCTGTTGCAGTAACGATGTTACGCGCTAATCGTCAGCCTCACTACAGAAGAACTGCGAAGAGCGAAATCCAACTGACGACTAAGCTTCGCGTCGCTACATGTTCAAATTTTGTATACGTATGGTTGTGTACATAAGACACGCAAACGTTACAGGAAAGGTGGGAGGATCACATTGCCCAATGGGAGACTTCTGAGAAGTGACGTAGAGATATGTATGTATACATACAGGCGGTTATCTGAACGCGATTCATACACAGGAAAAGCAGAAAGCTTATAATATAATAGCGAAAAATAATTGTCAGTTCCCCGAAAACAATTACTGAAGATTCGAACAAAAAGAATTGCGTAATACAAAACGTTCTCCTGTTTATCACTCGTCTATATATGGAATAAATGCCAAATATACATATATAGGGCGTAGTAGAATGTATTACATAACCCGAAAATAAGGGATGACCCTGAAAGAATGTCGATAACGTAGGAACGTGTTAGCGAGAGGAATTCTTGCTCGTATACTTTCAACCGTATCGATTTTCAGAATAGACCTTACATGACTCAGAGTTTGTTTCAAATAACGTTGTAAGTAAATTGTTATTCATACCGAATATGTATACGTCATCTAATACTCGAATAAAATTTTACTTATCTCTAACCTACGCGATAGAGGTACAGTGATTTTTAATTGCTGTTCAATTGTACGCCATTAAAAAAATATGACATATCTTATTGACACTTATTTTTTACAGTTCTTAGAATTGTTGCTACAATCCATTAAGATTAAAGATCTTAATCTTTATAGATCGATGTATGTAAGAAATCAGATGACTGGATATTGTATTTCTTCTACATTCGTTGTTTTATTTGTCAAAAACTTCCACGATTTTTGTATTACCTTAACATAATATCCACATAGTCGTTCGTTTTTATAGTTTGTTCTATAAATTTATAAAAACTGCTATAGGGAAATCATAAATGAAATATAAATATGCGTATAAAATGTGATGAATTTTCGTGAACATAAATTATAAAGAAAACCGGTAATAAGTCTCAACCAAAATATTGGTTTAATAATTACCGCGATTGTGAAATAAGATTTTTCATGGACATAGTATAAATTTATTATTACCCTGAATGCGAAATTGTCACGTGTTCAACGTGATTGGCCATCGACCATACATAATCGGTTGAATAAATACAGATTAATATACGTTTAAATTTCTTTTAATACAATTTTAAATCGTATATGCAACGTTCTTCAATTTCGAGATTAATCGAATGACATTTTCCTATTATGCGTACGTTACATTACGCAACAACTTTTAGGAGAAACTCGGGTTACTCGAGTTAACATTATCTCATTTTAAAACATAATTTAAGTTTTCTAATAATACTTTGCTATGGACAAATTTTCAAAATTTTCAAAATTTCACACGACGCTAGAAAGGATTGCAACGTTCAACATTCGTAGTTCTACGGATCTATCTAAAGAATCGAATCGCGACCGATCGGTTACGTTTAAACGTTCGTTCGCATATAAAAGTACTATGTTCTTTGGCTAATAAGACAACAGTCACCCTAACAATAACAGTACAAAGACAACAACCTAAACCACGTCATGAATAATAACGTTATTTTCTGATCCAATTGAAAACAAGTCGTTTAAAAATTCATGATCGAACTTTCATATTATTTTAACATACTTTTTTTCCCGTAACTAACATTGTACGCACTCGATTCAATTTGATCGATCGTTGGCGCTAATAATCGTTTAAAATTCAATTCCTACGTAACGTCGCGAGTCTTAACGGTCGACAATTCAGCCAAAGTGCATTACATACGAGCAAGTAAACTATTGATAAGTGATCGCGACGATCTCCTGCGAGGATAAAAGTTTCTACCGAGTGTAGCTTGAAACCTGTGGTCGTTAACAAGTTCTCAGGAAGGTATTTCCGCGATCCCGTTAATATCGATACGTTGGCAGTATCGCGTTGGTTTCTAACTCTCGAGAATATTCATATGGAATGTTTCACGGATTAAAGCGAATACAATTTCGACGGATCAACGACGAGGCCGAAAGGATAAATGTGGGGCACTAAATTTCACGGTGATTTCGCACTACGTGTATTCGTGCACGATTCGTTAACGCGTTTCTCAGTCTTCGCCTTCTTTACGACGGGCGATCAGGCGTGGATTTGGCTTTCGGTTTCCGTCCGAGTAATTTGCGAAACGACGAGGTCCATCTCGAACGACTGAATCCTGCTGTGCTTTGTTCGTCCGGCTCGCTGCAACTGAGCGACTCGCTGATCTTTCTGCTCTTGCCGCTGCTGCTGCTGGTGCTGCTACCTCCGTTTTCGTAGCATCGCGATCTTCGGTCTCCGATTTCCGAAGAGAACCTGGGAAACATCAATCTTTACCAATGAAAAATCGCTTGCTAATATGTTTCTAGTACTATCGAAGTAAATAAATGTTAAGAAATCACGAGAAATTTGTAGCGAACGATCGGAACACGAACCCTGAATCGGAAGAAAAGGCTCTGGCTGTAGGTGGAGCGCTGGAGTTGGCCGACGAAAGCGAGATTTCGGCGACAGGGGTGCTCGGATATGCTTCGTCGTCCGAGGCACTGTTACTGCTGGTCGTACTGCTGCTGCTGCCGTTGCTCCCACCGGCGCTACTGTCCACGCTGGAGTCGTCGATGAAGCTTATTTCTCGATCGGCTAAAGGCGAATTGGTCCTCTGCGCGCGCGTTGACGATGTCGCAGGCGTTGCGCTGGGTCGCAACCAAGTACGCAGGTCCTGCAGCGGTGCTTGAAGGCACTTGAATATATTACCGCTGAAAAATGGTCAGTAATACAGAGAATATAATTTCCTTCGTTAATTATCTTGTTTTAACCCTTTATTTACTGACGGGACTCAAGTCCACTTCTACGAAGTTCGTTTTTATATGTTGGATGGTAGCACAGGCTTTATTTATTTTGGAAGCTCGTTAGAGACAACTCTGTAAGACGACATACGACCAAGATGGACGCCTAGATTTAAAAAGCTTTTGAGAAATTCAGTACATAAAGGGTCAACCAATCTTCAGGCCAGGATGATAGCAAACTTACTCGTCGCGATAATCGTCGACCTCCGCAAACGTGCGTCTCGCGTACAAACAAACGGAACATCGTCGACGACGACGGCAAGACGTGGCATGAAGCGTTGCCGCGCGGAGATGTCGCGCGGCGTGTCTCAACGTGATCGTTTCTCGTGTCAGGGCCGCGACACCTTCCTCTCGCCTGCGTCTTTCTTCGCCCAGCTCGCCCTGCTCCACCCGTAGCTTCTCCTTCAGCACTTCGTTCTACAGAAAAAGTTGAAACGGACGTAAGCGGCCGAGACATATTTTAAAACATATTTTCCTAATTTAGATAGACCGCTGCGCGTCTCACCTCTCTTTCAAGAGCATCGCGCTCGGCACGGATAACAGTAGCTTGTCTGACGACATCCTGCCGAGCCCGTTCCAGAGTCTGCCTTGTAATCTCGTTTTGCGCCAGTTGCATCTGCAGACGACGCAAAGCCACCTCGCGTTGCCTGTCTAGACGATCCCGCGCTGCCACGCAGCTGTCTCGGTCGGTTTTAGCCCTTTCCACCTCCTCCTCCAGCCGGAGGCTTCGTTCCAGTTGGAGAAAGAGCTCGTCCTCCTTGCCGCGTAGCTCTGCCTCGCATCCTTCCAGCCGTTTCTCCAGGATACGTCGATTCTCCTCCAATTTGTCTCTCTCGGCCTTGAAAAAGATGGAGCAAGGTGTAAGTATAGCGGAACAAATACGCACGTCGAAATATTTCAGACAGAACGGATCCAAGGTGTTTTTGTCATTTCACAAAAGCGAGCCCTAAGGACGGTGTACCTAGGTGTAAGCGTCCCGTAAGAGAACGATTTCTTTCTCTTTGTAATTTACACCCGATACACATCCTGGCAGTGGAACGTTAACCGTAATAATAATCCTAATTAAAAGAGAGGATGGAACGGATCTAACGCATCGCGCGTCTAGCATTGCATGTAATTTCACGGCCGTTGCGTCGGGATGCATCTATTTATGTTTACACTTGTCAAGGACGCGCGGCCATTTACATACGAAAAGGATCGACGTTATCGGACTGTCGGCCATTTTTGTCGTTCGAAATTCGTACGAACGGGAACATCGACAGACATGGAGAGAGAATATCGTCAAGTCGACCGCGTAAAGATAAATCTATGATGGCTGACTTGACACATGGACTAGACAAATAGGAGAGATAAAATAAGGAGAAATATTGTAGAAGTAAGATAGAAATAATTAAGTCAACTGTTTGTAAATGAATTTTGTTAAAACCTAACCTTAAAAACTAATAAAGTTCTCGTTTTAGAGCAACGCCTAAGTTTTATCCTGGACATAACCTATATTATAGATATATCGGACGCGTCATTTTCATACGGTGCACGTAGGAAGATAATCGGCATTCGATTAAATCGATCTTGCGTCATCGAGTGGTAAGGTGATTCACTAGGAACGACACGCGTAATTATTTATCGTCCATCGAGAACGCGAATCGTTTTCGAGGTAAACGCGTCGACAGTTCTCGGAGCGTTCTAATCGAAGATATATTAATTCTTCCAAAACTAATTCCCCTCGTCGCTCCGTTGACAAAACGTAATCTCTCCGCGAATGTAACAATCGGATAGAACTCGTCGATCGGATTACGCAAGGCGTTAGTCATAGATCCCATTCTGATCCATTGCTGCTACATGCAAACCAAGTTGTCATCGAGTATTTCAATTTCCGTCGCGCAGTTGCCGGCCATTACCGACGACCTACGTCTAGCTCGATTTAACGCGACTCCAAACAAGATGACGAACATCGAGGCCCCGCCACTCCTTTCTCTTAAGGGAGATCCACACGTTCCTAACGGAATGCTAATTTCGAGTCACGAACACCGAGGCTCGCGACAGACAACGGAACAAAAACTGCGCGTGCGAGGTTCGCCGACCTAAATAGTTCGGAATCTTGGGATTGCAATTACAAAATGCAGTAGGAAGTATACTTGTAATCCCAGACGTACAACTATGTCTTACAACTGCGAAATGATTATAATTCGCAAGCGTAACCGAATCTCGTACTTGTATTGTAACACACGTTGATCGTGAAGCCGATACTCGTGAAAATCGATACAAGATTAAAATTTTGTTTCGATACGATTGAAAACTAAGTAATCCAGTATCCGTCGTGGTACTTATTTTTCTAACCAGACCGTAGCCTATTGTTGCGTGAAGTTTGCCGATGTGTTCGTCTCGTTTCCTTCTTTGGAAGATGGTCAAAAGAAGAAACGAGACAAACATATCGGCAAACTTCAGATTTAGTTGAAATCTAGGGTTTTGCCCATCGATGGTCAATGGGATCGATCTAGTGCCCACGGTCGGTAACCTGCGAGGATCAGTGGCAACCTCGTGACCCCCACTCGTGCCTACTCTCTTTTGTTTCTTTTCTCATCGTCGATATCGCTCGGTCGAGCGAGAGCCGTTGGAATAAACGCCGAAAAAACAAAACCACGAGACTCGTATTTAATTTAAAATCGGCGGGTCGCTGCAACGACGCCTATAGCGAGGAACAACAAATTTCAAAAACAAAAATTTATCGAGCGTGAATTACGTTTCGTTCAACTGTGGTGTGGACCCGCCTTTAGCCGGCTCGCTCGCGTCTAGCGTCGCGCTAGATGCGGCATTGTAGGTCAACCTAGGTGGGTAAGTCAGCCTCGAGAGGTTGATGAACGCCATTAGGGGCTAGATTGGAGCACAACGGCGAGGCGTTTCGCGGTCCCCTGATCGTCGCGCGAGGCGGAAAAAGAGGGGCAGGGGCTTGACGGAAACCGACGAAAGTCAGGGGAAAAAAGAGAGAAACGCGAGCGCCGGTCGAAAGACAAGACGCGAGACCGCAGAAGGAAAAGCGGACCACTGAATGCTCGTCGTTTCGTCTTTGTTTTCGTTTTCTCCGTTTGCGATTCTACGTCTCCGTTCTGTGGTTTGCTACTGTTGGACGATCGCGAGGCAAATCCTGCGGTTGGAAACGGACAGGCAGACGTACAAGTGGTCGCACGACCAGCGGAAGGCCAAGGGGAGACTGGTGTATACGACCGACAACCGAGCAGCACGGTATTTTCGCCAGACCTCTTTTCTCAAAAGGTTTCCCTCCGATGGATAAACCGATTCGCTTTCTTCGAGATCCTCTTACACTGATCTTTAAAACCCTCGGGGGGTCTTTCGCATCGAGAACACTGCGAGAAACGAATTTCTTTTCGTTAAATTTATACAGGTTGCTATGGCGGCGAAGCGAAAAGTTGCGAGAGGGTAGGAGAAAGGATCCCGGTACCGGTGACGGTGGTACGGTCCTGAACCTCCAAGGCACCTCGTTGGCTGGGCGGGGTTTACCGAGAAACGGCCGAAAAGTACAAAGCTTGCCGAGTATTTGTTTCATCGACTTCGTCATAGGTACCGTCAGGGCCGGATGTAACAATATTGGAGCCCCGGGCAAGACTATCGTGGCGCCCCGACAGGGGTATACACAGGGTGTCTCAAAAATGTTATAACACCTTGAAAGAGGTGAGGTTGGAATGGTGGTTCGGGAGGTGATTTGAAACAACTTTTTCCTTTGCAAAAATGTCGGATGGAGCTTCGTTAAGGAGATATTAAGCGAAAACCCCGACCAATCAGAGCGCGAGTATACCGGTTGAGCGTAGGCTACGCGATAGGTGGCCGCTCACGTACGCTACCGCGGGCGCTCCACCGGCATACGCGCGCTCTGATTGGTCAGTGTTTTCCGTTAATATCTTTTCAACGAAGCCTCGGACAATATTTTCGCTAAGGAAAAAGTTGTTTCAAATCACCTCCCGAATCGCCCCTTTCAAAGATCTCCAACATTTTTGGGACACCCTGTATATCGGTATATTCGTATACTACTGACACCGGACTGCGACACCCCCCCAAAAAAATCTGGCGCTCCGCACGGTTGCCCCCTCCCTTAACGCCGGCCCTGGTTACCGTTAAGATTACCGTCAGGGCCTGCGTTTACAACGCGGACGCGACACCTCCGCTTTTATTACGGCTTGGGATTTGTATGCTCGCCCTGACACCGCCCAATTTAGTTTAATGCCCAGGGGAATTCTAAAATCCAACGACAAGGGTCCGGGACGTTATGAATACAGCGATTGTCGTCGAAACCTTTGTCACGGTGTGAGAAATTTTCCTTTAAGCGTTCGACTTTACGATCACGACAATTCATTGTTAGACAGAGACTTTGTTCCAAACAGGGCCGGCGCAAAGCAGGTTCAGCGCGTCCGCCCATTAAAAGGCACCGATTTTCACGAACTTTTTACAGAATACATTATCAGAGATACCGTAACCACGGTATTACTATTTAACATTCGTCTTATAAAAAGAATATAATACGCAACAAGGTTTGTAAATAAATAATTCCTCGTTGCAAAATTTTCGAATGCGGCCCCGGAAAAGGTCGCGCCGGCCCTGTTTCCAGAGTAGTGGAGCAAACGTATTACAGGGGAGAAGTCTTTTACTCAATCGCGAAATGTAATCTAGCTTAACTGTCTTATCCACGATAAGATAACGAAACGCGACTCGTAACAGGAATCGGGATCGACTGCTCTTCCGCTGGAAAAGTTTCTCCTCTCGTGCCCGACAATGGGAGTGGCATCTTATCGATACATTTTTTAGACAATCTTTCTCCCACGGAAAGAGCCCCGTTTTCTCTTCTACATTTTTGCGGATAATATTGCGAGCAGGCGAGACTTGATTTCACTTCGGGCGCGAGCTTCTTCATCCAGATAACATCGATCCGACTAACAACATCGCGGAAGAGGGACTCTCTCGCATCTCTGTTACGATCATCGCGAGAAATAATTACGCCGTTACGCGATCGCACGCGAGGTGATACTCGTCGGAGAAGAGATACCGAAATTCTACTATAGCTTGAGACATCGATCGTTACGCGTCGAAGCTTTCGTCAACGACGAATTGGGACGTCACAGATAAATCGCACTCCGCGACACCGCGATAGCTCTTCGGCTATTTATTCGTTCGTAAACGCATTGTCAACCGATAAGAGAGGTCTCCTCCTACTTTGCGCCGTGACGCATCGGCGCGCTTATAAACACTCGCGATAAGAGAGTCTATACCGATTGTGTACGATCTGAAATTGAAGATAACACTGACACGAGCTATTTTTAAAATAAACTATGTCTTCGAGTTCGTTTGTAGGATATACATATTTTCTTTTGCATGGCGAATCGGGTCGAATTGCTTCCACCTTTGAATTCGTTCAATTTTCCACGAATCAACGAAATTCGGACGCGAATTCGTTGTCTTTAGTAAAGACTCTCTTTACCGCGGCGGTTTGCGCGAGCACGGACAACGATCGACGACTCTTTTTTGGCTTCGTCGCGTTTCGACGTTCACCGTGTACCCGGTGTCTAATTTGGCAACATATTCTAATTTTGTTCGCGAAACGCGGCTTAAAATACTCCCGCTCGGGAAGTCATTTCGTTCGACGATATACGAAACGATCATTTTTTGAGTACTTTCCACGTTCTCGTAATCGTATCGATAACAAATTCGACTTATCGGAGCACGTCCGACCTTTGTTCCCGATAACGGTTCGATCGTGCATAGCTGATCTTCTTCAACGTACCTTGACTTCGTGATAACGTTCCTCCAGGTAATACGCGATACCCTTGGCTTCTTCGTACTTGGCGGACAGGGCGATGTATTTGTCGTAGTGGCGCTTGAACAACACGAACCTGTAAACGGAAAGCACAGAGTCAGTCTACCTATCCGACGCGTTTACATAATTTTATCGTACGATCGGGAGATAGGCCGGAGTGTCAGAAAATTTCACTTCTCGCTCGTAAACCTCGATTTTTTCTTTCGAGTTAACGAGATATAAGAATCGCGACCAAGTTCGGTTCTGGTAACGATGGAACGTTTCCTAAACACGCTACCCTGTCGACATAGTTAAGAGGAGATACGAGTTTCGAGAAAAAATAATGCATCGAAATCGTGCGAGCGAATTTTTTTGTTGTCAAGCTATAATAAAATGTTCACGTCTCCGGTATTTTAAGATATTGGGATAGCTTTAGGAGAAATCAAATTTCAGCCTAGTGAACATTTTTTTTAAGTTAACGAGATATAAGAATCGCGACCAGGTTCGGTTCTGGTAACGATGGAACGTTTCCTAAACACGCTACCCTGTCGACATAGTTAAGAGGAGATACGAGTTTCGAGAGAAATGTAACGAAATCGAAATTATCTGAAGATATTAAAACGGTTTTAGGAGAAACGAAATTTCAGCCTAGTAGAAATTTTAACGATTATCGGTCTTGCAGCGAATGTCAAGGGGAGCAACGTTTACTGTTGGAAGAACACGGGACAATCGGGTCGCGAAAAGTTGAGCCAACATCTGCGTTCGATGGAACACGAGCAATCGACCGAACGGTGACACGGATTACCAGGGACTCGACTCGGAAGAGCATCCAAGTTAACGCATCGCTTGGCAGGGACCCGAAGACCCTCGTCGTTATCTCTTCCATCGACTACGCGACAGACTGCTTTCTCATTCTACGGAAATCGGTTACGGAAATCGTGGAAATCGGTTACGGACCATTCGGGTCGAGAAGTAGGTGAACGCGCTCGAATCGTATTTATCGAGTACGAGTGGCCGAAAAACCCGGCCTCGAGATACAAGTAGTCTCCTTGAATGCACAGAAACTATCGAGGAGTCGAACTGTCAAGGAGTTCGATCGCTGAGTAGTGTAACGCGATCTGGGATCGGGTATCTCGGTGAGACAATGCTAATGCAACGATAAAACTTTCACCATCGTATTCCCTGATATTTCGCAGATTAAAATGAGACCAAACACGACGTAATTCGCAACATATTCGTTACATATCGTCTCATTGACAACACCCTGGTGTTTTTCCCTCCCTTCCTCTTCTTTATTCGCTGTACTTCTCTACGTTCGAAGCTCAAAGGAAGCTACACGTTCAAACATCAGAAAATATACGATAAGTATTTAGTTCCGAGGTTGTACGTTTAAAGAGACTTTCCTGTGGTTAGACATCGAGGTAAGAGCTCGCGAGGGAAACGGATTACGCGAAAGGAGGTCCAAAACCGAGGGAACGACAATCCCTGAAACAACTTCCGCGGTGCAATTCCCGTTTCGTTCTCACTAAACGTAACATTCCCGTTCGCCTCGATCAACGTCGCGCGACTCGGTGTTCCGCAATCTCTTGTTGGAGATCTGCCGTTTGGAAACCGGAAACTCGGCACGGTCCCACGCAATTCTAGCAACGTAACGAGCAACGAATCGAGCCGCGTCGGGGAAGACGACCTTTCGACCGCGGCGGTGGCCGACGGTCGTCGTTGACCGATCCTCCAGCAGCGGTCTTCGGCGAGCCGTCGCGATCGATTTCTCTCCGTGTCTGGATGTTCCGCGGGTTGCTCGATCCACCAAAACTTCCTCTCTCTGGCTCTTTTGCTCCTCCACTGGTTCCCGGTCGGCGGACGCTCGTCCATTCTCTCCGCTTTGCCAGAAAGACTTTCGCTTTCGCGATTACTTCGACGTTTGGCCACGTCTTCCCACCTCGGGATTCGACTCGGCGCGATCTCGAGTCTCTCTTCTCGGTGTCTACCGATACGCGCGTCGCGGCTTTACGAACTGACCACGGGAATCTACGCCTCGGGACCTCTCGATCTCCGTCGATGTAATTCTAGTACAGTCGCGAAGGTGACGATCCAGGCCGCAATCGATAGCGACGACGTCGATCGACCGTGTCCGGCCTCGGCTCCGCTTCGGGAGCGCGATTCCGATTCACGGCTGCCCCCGATCGCCGTCGCTGGAAACCGGATGCCTCGGTCACCGATGCGATCTATTTGGCTTGGTGTGTTTGGTCCGTGTTGCGAGATCGCCAAAACGGGCGATACATATACATTCGTACACGAATAAAGACAACGTTTCGCCTTTTCAATTCCTGCGTCAGTCTTGCAGCGCGCAGTGGTTCGACTGGCCAAAATTAAAAAGAGTTCTCGGATCTTCGTCAAACCGGGTAGCTTTTAGTTATTTGAGCGGCAAATTACGAATCTGATGTCGGAATATCAAAATTGAAAATGGCGGGTCCCAACATGACCGACATGTACATTAGATAATTATTAGATTTTCATCGGACTTGGTATTTATGAATTATTCGGGGGCGCGAATTACGAATCTGATGTCGGAATTTCAAAATTGAAAATGGCGGATCC